>NC_069501.1:209673686-209706186 GCF_027579735.1 Bombina bombina | reverse complement strand
AGGCCAAGCCTGAAGAGCATTGAATATCGCTCTTAGTTCCAGAATGTTTATTGGAAGGAGTGCCTCCTCCTGAGTCCACGACCCCTGAGCCTTCAGAGAGTTCCAGAAGGCTGGCATCTGTTGTTACTATTGTCCAATCTGGCCTGCGGAAGGTCATACCTTTGGACAGATGGACCCGAGATAGCCACCAGAGAAGAGAATCCCTGGTCTCTTGATCCAGATTTAGTAGAGGGGACAAATCTGTGTAATCCCCATTCCACTGACTGAGCATGCAGAGTTGCAGCGGTCTGAGATGTAGGCGGGCAAACGAAACTATGTCCATTGCCGCTACCATTAAGCCGATTACTTCCATACACTGAGCCACCGAAGGGCGAGAAGTATAATAAAGAACACGGCAGGAATTTAGAAGTTTTGACAACCTGTCCTCTGTCAGGTAAATCCTCATTTCTACAGAATCTATCAGAGTTCCCAGGAAGGAAACTCTTGTGAGAGGGGATAGAAAACTCTTCTTTTCGTTCACTTTCCACCCATGAGACCTCAGGAATGCCAGAACAATGTCCGTATGGGACTTGGCAATTTGGAAATTCGAAAGATGGGACCCTGAGAAATTTGTTTAGGATCTTGAGATCTAAGATTGGTCTGAAGGTTCCCTCTTTCTTGGGAACCACAAGAGCCTTGCCCCTGTTCCTCCTTTGGAACTGGGTGGATCACTCCCATAACTAGGAGGTCTTGAACACAATGTAAGAATGCCTCTCTCTTTATCTGGTCTGCAGATAATTGTGAGAGGTGAAATCTTCCTTTTGGGGAAGAAGCTTTGAAGTCCAGAAGATATCCATGGGACACAATTTCCAACGCCCAGGGATCCTGGACATCTCTTGCCCAAGCCTGGGCGAAGAGAGAAAGTCTGCCCCCTACTAGATCCGTTACCGGATCGGGGGCTGATCTTTCATGCTGTCTTAGAGGAAAGCAGCAGGCTTCTTGGCCTGCTTACCTTTGTTCCAGGCCTGGTTAGGTCTCCAGACCGGCTTAGACTGGGCAAAATTTCCCTCTTGTTTTGCATTAGAGGGAGTTGATGCCTCGCTCATCTTAAAGTTTCAAAAGGCACGAAAATTTGTTTGTTTGGTCCTTAATTTATTAGACCTATCCTGAGGAAGGGCATGACCTTTTCCTCCAGTAATATCAGAAATGATCTCCTTCAGTCCAGGCCCGAATAGGGTCTGCCCCTTGAAGGGAATGTTGAGAAGCTTAGTCTTTGAAGTAACGTCAGCTGACCAGGATTTAAGCCATAGCGCCCTACGCGCCTGTATAGCAAAACCTGAGTTCATAGCCGTTAGTTTGGTTAAATGAACAACGGCGTCAGAAACAAATGAATTGGCTAGCTTAAGCCGCAGCAGCAGTGACAGGAGCAATGCATGCAAGGGGCTGTAGGATAAAACCTTGTTGAATAAACATTTTCTTAAGGTAACCCTCTAACTTTTTATCCATTGAATCTAGGAAAGCACAACTGTCCTCGACGGGAATAGTTGTACGCTTAGCTAGGGTAGAAACTGCTCCCTCCACCTTAGGGACTGTTTGCCATAAGTCCCGTGTAGCGGCATCTATTGGAAACATTTTCTTAAAAATAGGAGGGGGACAGAACGGTACACCTGGTCTATCCGATTCCTTAGTAATAATTTCTGAAAACCTTTTAGGTATTGGAAAAACATCAGTGTAAACAGGCACTGCATAGTATTTATCCAATCTACACAATTTCTCTGGCACTATAATGGTGTCACAGTCATCCAGAGTAGCTAAAACCTCCCTGAGCAACACGCAGAGGTGTTCAAGCTTAAATTTAAATGTAGACACATCAGAATCAGGTTGAAGCATCTTCCCTGAATCAGAAAAATCACCCACAGAAAGAAGCTCTCCTGCCTCAGCTTCTGCATATTGTGAGGAGATATCAGACATAGCTACTAAAGCATCAGAGAGCTCTGTATTTTTTCTAGTCCCAGAGCTGTCTCGCTTTCCTTGTAACCCTGGTAGTTTGGACAATACCGCTGTAAGGGTATGATCCATAACTGCCGCCATGTCTTGTAAAGTAAACGCCATGGGCGCGCTAGATGTACTTGGCACCACTTGAGCGGGAGTCAAAGGTTCTGACACGTTGGGCGAGTTAGTCGGCATAACTTCCCCCTTGTCAGTTTCCTCTGGTGATAAATCTTTTAAATGCAAATGATGAAAGACAGCACCTCTTTATTCCTTTCTGGGGCACAGGAAAGGGTTAGCCAAACCCCAATATGTATTTAAAAAGAAGTAATTTTCCAGCCTCCAGTTAAATTTAAAAGACCTTTATTAGTTTCTTACAGGGTCCATCATATCAACCAACAACGTTTCAAACGTTTTCAAAAGGTTTGAAACGTTGTTGGTTGATATGATGGACCCTGTAAGAAACTAATAAAGGTCTTTTAAATTTAACTGGAGGCTGGAAAATTACTTCTTTTGAGATAAATCTTTTAAAGACAGAATATGATCTTTATAACAAAGTAAAATCAGTACATTTGGTACACTTTCTAAGAGGGGGTTCCACAATGGCTTCTAAACATAATGAACAAGGAGTTTCCTCTATGTCAGACATGTTTAAACAGACTAGCAATGAGACCAGCAAGCTTGGAAAACACTTTGATAAATGTAAACAAGCAAAAAGCATTGCACCCACTTGCAAATGGATGATTAACCCCTTAGTTTTAAAACCGGATCAAAAAAACGATAAACGTTTTTTAACAGTCACAACAAACTGCCACAGCTCTGCTGTGGCCCTACCTGCCCATACAATGACTTTTGAAGGCACAAAAACCCTTTGTAGAGGTCCTAAGTGTTCAGGGAACTCCTTCAGGGAAACTGGATGTCTCAAATTGCAAAATCTAATGCGCATTTAGGAGCGAAAATAGGCCCCTCCCAACCTGTATTCACAGTGAGAGGGCCTAACAAAACTAACCCTAGGCAAAATCTAGCCAGCCATGTGGAAAAAACTGGGCCCCAATAAAGTTTTATCACCAATATGTAGAAAAAAACGTTTAAACACTTCCAGCAAACGTTATCTTATTTTCAGTAATGTGAGAAAGTAATAAGAATATTACCTTTTACAGCAAGCATGATATTAGTCGTTATTAAATCACTGTAATCAGGCTTAGTTATTTTCTAGCATATTCATTTCTCTAGAAAAATTTAAACTGCACATACCTCATAGCAGGAGACCCTGCACGCCATTCCCCCAGCTGAAGTTACCTCATCTCTTCAGTTATGTATGAGAACAGCAATGGATCTTAGTTACAACCTGCTAAGATCATCAAAAACCACAGGCAAACTCTTCTTCAACTTTCTGCCTGAGGCTAAAACAGTACAACTCCGGTACCATTTGAAAATAACAAACTTTTGATTGAAGATAAACTACATAAATTCACCACATCTCTCTAGCTACTTCCTATCTTGTTGAGAGCTGCAAGAGAATGACTGGTAGTGGCAGTTAGGGGAGGAGCTATATAGACAGCTCTGCTGTGGGTGATCCTCTTGCAGCTTCCTGTTGGGAAGGAGAATATCCCACAAGTAATGGATGATCCGTGGACTGGATAGACCTTACAAGAGAAAAAAGGTTTTTGAGGAACAAGCATGCATCCTCAAATAGAGATTCCTTGAGAAAAATGATCCTATTGATTTAATCAATCAAGGTTTCTATAGAGGAAAAAATATTGAAAGGAGTGAATTACTTTCCTACAACAAAAACAAATATAAAGATAACAATAGTTTAGAATCAACAAATGAAAAATACACTCCTTGATTTATCACTAAATTCAACAGTAATCATAATGTTATATGTGACAATCAAAAAACATTGGCCCCATTTTGACTTATGATCCTGTGTTCAAAATGTTTTTGGAAAAAAACCCTATCTGTACTTTTACTAGAGCGCCAACACTTAAAAATAAACTAGCATCCAGCAAAGTGTTGACCAGAAAATCAAATAATAGTAGTCGTAATCTTTCAGGTTTTAACTCTATCAAGACAGACAGCATTTTCATTATGAATCTGGGTATAAAGGGTTTTTACAAGTGTGGCAAAAAGTTATGCTGTCAATGCCCCTGTGTGGTAGGTGGAGTAGACGAACTGAGATCCCACAATATGGGTGAATGTTTTAAAATTAATTTCCGTATAACTTGTGACACACAATTTGTGATTTATTTGCTTGACTGCATTTGTGGCCAACAGTATGTTGGACGCACCTGTAGACCCATAAAGAAGAGGTGGGGCAGTATCGTAGGAATATTGAGAATAGATTAAACATAGCGTTCCAAGACATGTGTACAATGTCTACATGAAGGAAACAAACTTCAATAAGAATGACCCTAACTGAATATATACCCAAATCTTGGGGAGCAAATAGGTTCACTCGGTTAAGACAAAGCTAAACTCTACATGAAGGAAACAAACTTCAATAAGAATGACCCTAACTGAATATATACCCAAATCTTGGGGAGCAAATAGGTTCACTCGTTTAAGACAAAGCTAAACTTTTTGGATTTGGAAGCTACGTACTTAACTCCTTTTGGTTTAAATAAAAAATGATGACATGGCCGCCTTTAACAATTAATAATCATTTTGTCTGAATAATATTTATTAGGTTTATATGTTTTTAGTATATTCATTATTCATAAATACATACATATATGTATGTGCGTTTAACATTCATCATGAATATTAGTTATCTATGCCTGTCATTGTGTAGTGGGGTTATACTTTCCACTAGCGTAGATGGTATAAATTTTTTAAGGACATCAAATGGACCTATATAGACATGGGGTAGTTCTACACTATATTATTATCAATATTTCTTTTAGGTTCCTATGGAAACACATCTACACACTTGGCAATTTTGTACATCATTGCACCATTCTCGCAGCATAATTGATAAATTTTTGTTTTTAATTGTACTTGTTGCTTTTTTATGTATCCATTCTGCATTTTTATACTTTTTATTTAATTTGTTATTTTGTTGTAATTGTCCGCTATGACATGTTATATGGGATTGAATATTTGGGATGTCTTAGACGCATTTCTTATTTGACTATTGACATTTTTTGCATTCATGTCTGTATTCCTCCCCTTATTTCTTCTAGACACGAGAGGGTTTAAGACATATTATTAGGCATCTGCGCATTCAAGATAAGTTGATCACGCTGTATCGAAGACTTCATTAATATCGATACCTACCTATGGGATCAATCACGCATGCGCAGCAGCCTAGTTAATCTCTGATAACATGATGGTAATCCGCAGCACTGTTCGCCATTGATGTTGTTTCTCTTTTGTTCAACTGCTCTTAATTATCTTATTTCTGTATATATACTCAATTTTTATAGCCACTTACAAATAAACAATAGTGGCACATTGGGGCCATTTTTTGCACTGTGGAGTGTTATTTTTGGTAAAAGCCTGAGAGATTACATAATTGGTCATTGATTTTTACATGCGCTGTAGAGTGACTAGAACGCCAACCGAGGGGTATTTAAATCTCAGATAGTGACATGTTTAACAGCTAACCTGATGTAACGGTAAATCTGAGAAACGCTTTGACGTTTTTACTGAATTGTTTTTAATTACTTTTAAATTAAAGCTTTTCTATTCTTCCTATATTGTCACTCTGAGTTTATATATCTCCTGGGATGCTGAATGTACCGCATGGAGTGTGTTTGGTTTGATTTGGAGCTAAATATATGGCCTGCCAGCTGGAAGAATCTGTGAAGGCTTTCAATCTGTATGTCTATTGGATTCTTGAAAGAGGTACTGTGCGCTAATGGAATAGAAGTTCACCAAGTGGAGATAGAACCATCAACCTTTAATACAAATTGGAGGTATTGAAGACTGTTTCAGAGGGAAAAGGGAACATGTTCTTGAATTTGGTGGATGAAACAAAAGGAATGTCTGTTTTGTCCCATTACTTAGTGATTTGAAAAATTAAAGATAGATGTCTTTTCGAAGCTGCCTTAAAGAACTTATCAATCTTTTGAGAGTATTGGTTATTTATAGCTGGAGGATCCTCAACCTCCAAGGCTAATAAAACTTCCCATAAAAAACATTATTTATGCTAACCTGATAAATTTATTTCTCTTGTGGTGTATCCAGTCCACGGATCATCCATTACTTGTGGGATATTCTCCTTCCCAACAGGAAGTTGCAAGAGGATCACCCACAGCAGAGCTGCTATATAGCTCCTCCCCTAACTGCCATATCCAGTCACTCGACCGAAAACAAGCAGAGAAAGGAGAAACCATAGGGTGCAGTGGTGACTGTAGTTTAAAATTAAAAAATACCTGCCTTAAAATGACAGGGCGGGCCGTGGACTGGATACACCACAAGAGAAATAAATTTATCAGGTAAGCATAAATAATGTTTTCTCTTGTAAGGTGTATCCAGTCCACGGATCATCCATTACTTGTGGGATACCAATACCAAAGCTTAAGTACACGGATGAAGGGAGGGACAAGGCAGGTACTTAAACGGAAGGTACCACTGCCTGTAAAACCTTTCTCCCAAAAATAGCCTCCGAAGAAGCAAAAGTATCAAATTTATAGAATTTTTAAAAAGTATGAAGCGAAGACCAAGTCGCCGCCTTGCAAATCTGTTCAACAGAAGCCTCATTTTTAAAGGCCCAAGTGGAAGCCACAGCTCTAGTAGAATGAGCTGTAATCCTTTCTGGAGGCTGCTGGCCAGCAGTCTCATAGGCTAAGCGGATTATGCTTTTTAGCCAAAAAGAAAGAGGTTGCCGAAGCCTTTTGACCTCTCCTCTGTCCAGAGTAGACAACAAACAAAGCAGATGTTTGACGAAAATCTTTAGTAGCTTGTAAGTAAAACTTTAAAGCACGAACCACGTCCAGATTGTGTAATAGACGTGTCTTCTTTGAAGAAGGATTAGGACACAAAGACGGAACAACAATCTCATGATTGATATTCTTATTAGATACCACCTTAGGTAAAAACCCAGGTTTGGTACGCAGAACTACCTTATCTGCATGGAAGATCAGATAAGGAGAATCACATTGTAAGGCAGATAACTCGGAAACTCTACGAGCCGAGGAAATAGCTACCAAAAAAAAAGAACTTTCCAAGATAAAAGTTTGATATCTATGGAATGAAGAGGTTCAAACGCAACGCCCTGAAGAACTTTAAGAACCAAATTTAAGCTCCAAGGTGGAGCAACAGGTTTAAACACAGGCTTGATTCTAACTAAAGCCTGACAAAATGCCTGAACGTCTGGGACATCCGCCAGACGCTTGTGCAAAAGAATAGATAGTGCAGAAATCTGTCCCTTTAAGGAACTAGCTGACAATCCTTTCTCCAATCCTTCTTGGAGAAAAGATAATATCTTGGGAATCCTGACCTTACTCCATGAGTAGCCCTTGGATTCACACCAATAAAGATATTTACGCCATATCTTATGATAGATTTTCCTGGTGACAGGCTTTCGTGCCTGAATTAAGGTATCAATGACTGACTCGGAGAAACCACGCTTTGATAAAATCAAGCGTTCAATCTCCAGGCAGTCAGCCTCAGAGAAATTCGATTTGGATGGTTGAAAGGACCTTGAAGTAGAAGGTCCTGTCTCAGCGGCAGAGTCCATGGTGGAAAGGATGACATGTCCACCAGATCTGCATACCAAGTCCTGCGTGGCCCCGCAGGCGCTATCAAGATCACTGATGCTCTCTCCTGCTTGATCTTGGCAATCAGACGAGGGAGCAGAGGAAATGGTGGAAACACATAAGCCAGGTTGAAGGACCAAGGCGCTGCTAGAGCATCTATCAGCGTTGCCTTGGGGTCCCTGGACCTGGATCCGTAACAAGGAAGCTTGGCAAACCAATTGTGCAAACACCTCCGGATGGAGTTCCCACTCCCCGGATGAAAAGTCTGTCGACTTAGAAAATCCGCCTCCCAGTTCTCTACACCTGGGATATGGATAGCTGATAGGTGGCAAGAGTGAATCTCTGCCCAGCGAATTATCTTTGAGACTTCTAACATCGCTAGTTAACTCCTTGTTCCCCCTTGATGGTTGATGTAAGCCACAGTCGTGATGTTGTCCGACTGAAATCTGATGAACCTCAGTGTCGCTAGCTGAGGCCAAGCCTGAAGAGCATTGAATATCGCTCTTAGTTCCAGAATGTTTATTGGAAGGAGTGTCTCCTCCTGAGTCCACGATCCCTGAGCCTTCAGGGAGTTCCAGACTGCACCCCAACCTAGAAGGCTGGCAGCTGTCGTTAGAATTGTCCAATCTGGCCTGCGAAAGGTCATACCTTTGGACAGATGGACCCGAGATAGCCACCAGAGAAGAGAATCCCTGGTCTCTTGATCCAGATTTAGTAGAGGGGACAAATCTGTGTAATCCCCATTCCACTGACTGAGCATGCATAGTTGCAGCGGTCTGAGATGTAGGCGTGCAAACGGCACTATGTCCATTGCCGCTAACATTAAGCCGATTACTTCCATGCACTGAGCCACCGAAGGGCGAGGAATGGAATAAAGAACACGCCAGGAATTTAGAAGTTTTGATAACCTGGACTCCGTCAGGTAAATTTTCATTTCTACAGAATCTTTCAGAGTCCCTAGGAAGGAAACTCTTCTGAGGGGGGATAGAGATCTCTTTTCCTCGTTCACCTTCCACCCATGCGACCTCAGAAATGCCAACACTATGTCCGTATGAGACTTGGCAATTTGGAAGTTTGACGCCTTTATCAGGATGTCGTCTAAATAAGGGGCCACTGCCATGCCCCGCGGCCTTAGGACCGCCAGAAGCGACCCCAGAACCTTCGTAAAAATTCTTGGGGCTGTAGCTAACCCAAAGGGAAGAGCTACAAACTGGTAATGCCTGTCTAGGAAGGCAAACCTGAGAAACCGATGATGATCTTTGTGTATCGGAATGTGAAGATAAGCATCCTTTAAATCCACTGTAGTCATGTATTGACCCTCCTGGATCATAGGTAGGATGGTACGAATAGTCTCCATCTTGAATGATGGAACTCTGAGGAATTTGTTTAAGATCTTTAGATCCAAAATTGGTCTGAAGGTTCCCTCTTTTTTTGGAACCACAATCATGGTTTGAGTAAAATCCCTGTCCCTGTTCCTCCTTTGGAACTGGATGGATCACTCCCATAACTAGGAGGTCTTGTACGAAGTGTAAGAATGCCTCTCTCTTTATCTGGCTTGCAGATAATTGTGAAAGGTGAAATCTCCCTTTTGGGGGGAAGCCTTGAAGTCCAGAAGATATCCCTGGGATATAATTTCCAACGCCCAGGGATCCTGGACATCTCTTGCCCACGCCTGGGCGAAGAGCGAAAGTCTGCCCCCTACTAGATCCGTTACCGGATAGGGGGCCGTTCCTTTATGCTGTCTTAGAGGCAGCAGCAGGCTTTTTGGCTTGCTTACCTTTGTTCCAGGCCTGGTTAGGTCTCCAGACCGTCTTGGACTGAGCAAAAGTTCCCTCTTGTTTTGCATTAGAGGAAGTTGATGCCGCACTTGCCTTGAAGTTTCGAAAGGCACGAAAATTAGACTGTTTGGCCCTTGATTTGGACCTATCCTGAGGAAGGGCATGACCTTTTCCTCCAGTGATATCAGCAATAATCTCCTTCAAACCCGGCCCGAATAGGGTCTGCCCCTTGAAGGGAATGTTAAGCAGCTTAGACTTTGAAGTAACGTCAGCTGACCATGATTTAAGCCATAGCGCTCTGCGCGCCTGGATAGCAAAACCAGAATTCTTAGCCGTTAGTTTAGTCAAATGAACAATGGCATCAGAAACAAAAGAATTGGCTAGCTTAAGTGCTCTAAGCTTGTCAAGTATGTCATCCAATGGAGTCGCTACCTGTAAAGCCTCTTCCAGAGACTCAAACCAGAACGCCGCAGCAGCAGTGACAGGAGCAATGCATGCAAGGGGCTGTAGGATAAAACCTTGTTGAATAAACATTTTCTTAAGGTAACCCTCTAACTTTTTATCCATTGGATCTAAGAAAGCACAACTGTCCTCGACAGGGATAGTAGTACGCTTTGCTAGAGTAGAAACTGCTCCCTCCACCATAGGAACTGTCTGCCATAAGTCCCGTGTGGTGGCGTCTATTGGAAACATTTTTCTAAAAATAGGAGGGGGAGAGAACGGCACACCTGGTCTATCCCATTCCTTAGTAATAATTTCTGTAAAACTTTTAGGTATTGGAAAAAACATCAGTGCACACCGGCACTGCATAGTATTTATCCAGTCTACACAATTTCTCTGGCACTGCAATTGTATCACAGTCATTCAGAGCAGCTAAAACCTCCCTGAGTAACACGCGGAGGTGTTCAAGCTTAAATTTAAATGTAGAAATATCAGAATCAGGTTGCATCATCTTCCCTGAGTCAGAAATATCACCCACAGAAAGAAGCTATCCTTCTTCCGCATATTGTGAGGCAGTATCAGACATAGTTCTTAAAGCGTCAGTATGCTCTGTATTTCGTCTAACTCCAGAGCTATCTCGCTTTCCTCTAAATTCAGGTAGTCTGGCTAATACCGCTGACAGTGTATTATCCATGACTGCCGCCATGTCTTGTAAAGTAAACGCTATGGGCGCCCTAGATGTACTTGGCGCCATTTGAGCGTGAGTCCCTTGAGCGGGAGTCAAAGGATCTGACACGTGGGGGAGAGTTAGTCGGCATAACTTCCCCCTCGTCAGATTCCTCTGGTGATAAATTTTTTAAAGACAGAATATGATCTTTATTGCTTAAAGTGAAATCAGTACATTTGGTACACATTCTAAGAGGGGGTTCCACCATGGCTTTTAAACATAATGAACAAGGAGTTTCCTCTATGTCAGACATGTTTGTACAGACTAGCAATGAGACTAGCAAGCTTGGAAAACACTTTAAATCAAGTTAACAAGCAAATATAAAAAACGGCACTGTGCCTTTAAGAGAAACAAATTTTGTCAGAATTTGAAAAACAGTGAAAAAAGGCAGTATATCAAACGAAATTTTTACAGTGTGTATAATAAGCTAACAGAGCATTGCACCCACTTGCAAATGGATGATTAACCCCGTAGTTCAAAAAACGGATCAAAAAAACGATAAACGTTTTTTAACAGTCACACCAACTGCCACAGCCTTGCTGTGGGTCTACCTTCCCCAACAAACGACTTTGGAAAGCCTAAGAGCCCTTTAGAGATGTCCTATAGCATTCAGGGGACTCCTGGAGGAAGCTGGATGTCTCAGTCTGTAAAAGTTACTGCGCAAAAAAAGCGCTAAATTAGGCCCCTCCCACTCATAGTAAAACAGTGGAAAGCCTCAGGAAACTGTTTCTAGGCAAATTTAAGCCAGCCATGTGGAAAAAACTAGGCCCCAATAAAGTTTTATCACCAAAGTATATATAAAAACGTTTAAACATGCCAGCAAACGTTTTATATTGTAAATATAAAAGAGTATTACCTCAGAAAGTAAGCATGATACCAGTCGCTATTAAATCACTGTATTCAGGCTTACCTTACACAAATTTGGTATCAGCAGCATTTTCTAGCATTCACATCTTCTAGAAAAAATCTTAACTGCACATACCTCATAGCAGGATAACCTGTACGCCATTCCCCCGCTGAAGTTACCTCTCTCTTCAGTCATGTGTGAGAACAGCAATGGATCTTAGTTACAACCTGCTAAGATCATAGAAATCACAGGCAGATTCTTCTATTTTTCTGCCTGGCACAAAATAGTACAACTCCGGTACCATTTAACAAACTTTTGATTGAAGCAAGATAACAGCTACATTTCACCACTTTCCTCTTACTACCTCCATGCTTGTTGAGAGTTGCAAGAGAATGACTGGGTATGGCAGTTAGGGGAGGAGCTATATAGCAGCTCTGCTGTGGGTGATCCTCTTGCAACTTCCTGTTGGGAAGGAGAATATCCCACAAGTAATGGATGATCCGTGGACTGGATACACCTTACAAGAGAAAAGCATTTATGTGCTCCAACCTGAAATAAAAAAACACTTCTGCTATTTTATCGGCAGGAGGGTCCGGGTTTTTTTACTTTTTATTGCTGGAAAACATGCTGAAGATGACTAACAGGAGCTCTTGGTATGCTCTAAAGCCTACAGCAGCGTATTTTAAAGAAACCGTACCTCAATTTTTCATATTTTTATAAAAGCACTTAAAACTGTATGTAGTGTTCAATAAATGGTGTATGTTGTTATGACCCCATTTTATGTAAACAGTCTGATATAACAGGAGAGAGAGTGAAGAAAAGGGTCTGTTAGCACTCAAACCTACCTATGGGCTGTGTACATAAAACTAAATTTGATTGTTTAAGTTAAAAACAGAGAGACCTCTGTGCTCCACACAAAGTACCCATCCCCACATAAAAGTCGTGTGTCACTCCCCTGTTTCCTGGCAGATAACGGTAAGCGTCGACTTCAGGTGACAGGAGTGACAATCACGGTGAAATTAACAACCATGGTTCATTTTTACTTATAACACAACAGTCAACATTGAGAAAGGCCGGTATATGGCTGAAACGCGTTTGTTCACTTTGGTTGTTAATTTCACCGTGATTGTAACTCCTGTCACCTGAAGTCGACGCTTCCTGTTATCGGCCAGGAAACAGGGGAGTGACACACGGCTTTTATGTGGGGATGGGTACTTAGTGTGGAGCACAGAGGTATCTCTGTTTTTAACTTATAAACAATAAAATTTAGTTTTATGAACACATGCCATAGGTAGGTTTAAGTTCTAACATCCCCTTTTCTTCTCTCTCTCCTGTTATATCAGACTGTATATAATACAGGGGCAGCTCCGGTAACTTTTAAGTGTCCCTTTTCCTACCACATCTTGTATTTCACGTAGTGCCAGTAATTGATATTTTTCCTTTCCCATTTTATGTAAAACATGTGTACATCACCATGCTAATAACCTTTGAGCTATGAAGGTGCATGGTACTTACCTGGCAGCACCTTCATCTACCATGCTCACCTGTCTACTCCAGTAGACAGGCCCCATCAGAGGCAGTGTAAGAAAAATGCCAAGGATCTATAAAGTTATATCAAGGAGCAGCACACAAGGATTGGTGGGTAAGCCCACAGTTCACCTAGGAGTTTGGTTGCATCTCCACACTGGGAGATAATCACTGCCTGGCTGAACTCCTGTCTAAAGCTTGTCCTTGTTTGTAGGTTCTCTGAGGAGAAAATGGATTTAAGATCAATAAGAGGACTCAAATTACTTGAAGATCAGCACCTCAAGTTTCACAATGATTCCTTGCTGTTGGTAAAACAATAAATGAGGGATTGTGGGAGGGATTTAAAAAAAACTTATTTTGGATGTTTTGCCTCCTCCTAGTGGACTAGACTATAATTTCACATGCGATGGCTTGTGGGCTCTCACCAACTTGTGAAAGAAAACTGCATGCTCTAATTCATTATAGCAAAAGTACCAGCAAAGGTAATTTAATAATCTAATAAAAGGAGTATCATAAACTTTTACCAAACAAATGAAAACAGATCAAAAGCTCAAAATATCTGAAAGCCTGAATACAAGAAGACATTAAAAAGACAAAAAATTGCAAAAATAAAATGCTATGTGCTAAAGTATATTATTATTGCAATATTTCTTGAACATAAGTTAATACATACAAAGGCATTAAACACATAGTTAAAGTCATTACAGCTCTTGATTCCACCTAGGTTATGCATTGATAGGTCATGTTCTTTTAAACAGCAACAACCTGATCTCACCTAAATTCTTCCTTCTCCTCTTTTTCCTCCTCTTCCTTTCTTTCTTCCTCTTTTTTCTCATTTTTCTCAGATGTTTTTTCCTCCTCTACTTTTTCAATGTCCTTTTCTTCTTGAGAAGGGCGTGTAATCTGTTGCTGAGGAAGAAACAAATCAAAAACATAATTATATGCTTACCTGATAAATTTATTTCCGGATATGGTGAGTCCACAGAATCATCAATTACTAGTGGGAATATCACTCCTGGGCAGCAGCAGGAGGCAAAGAGCACCACATCATTCAGCCGAAGGGAAAATGGAAAAAGAAGATAACACAAAGGTGTAGAGGTGCCTGAGGTTTTAGTTCAAAACTGTCCTAAAATAAAGGGTGGCCCGTGGACTCACCATATCCGGAAAGAAAAACATTTATCAGGTAAGCATAAATTATGTTTTCTTTCCTAAGATATGGTGAGTCCACAGAATCATCAATTACTAGTGGGAACCAATACTCAAGCTAGAGGACACAGATGATTAGGGAGGGACAAGACAGGTAACCTAAACAGAAGGCACCACCGCACAAAGAACCTTTCTCCCAAAAGAAGCCTCAGCTAAGACAAAAATATCAAATTTGCAAAATTTGGAAAAAGTATGCAGAGAGGACCAAGTTGCAGCCTTGCAAATCTGTTCTACAGAAACTTCCTTCTTGAAAGCCCAAGAAGGGACAGCCCTAGTGAAATGAACTGAAATTCTCTCAGGAGGCTGCTGTCCAGCAGTCTCATAAACCAAACGCATTATACTACTCAATCAAAGAGAAAGAGAAGTAGCTGAAGCTTTCTGACCTTTATGTTTCCCAGAGAAACAAACAGCAAACTGGCGACAATCCTTAGTAGCCTGTAGATAGAAAATAAAATCATGCACAACATCAAAATTGTGCAACAAACGTTCCATATGAGAAGATAGATAAGGACACAGAGAAGGAACCACAATTTTCTGATTAATATATCTATCCGAAACCACTTAGGAAGAAATTCAGAAAAAACCCTGATTAGACAAAACTAAGCGACCAATCTTCAAACAGTCAGCTTCAGAGATTTAGATGAAGGAAAAGACCAAGAATCAGAAGGCCTTCCTCAGAAGTAGTTTCCAAGGTGGAGAGACGACATTTCCACTAGGTCTGCATACCAGATCCTGCTAGCCAATGCAGGGGCTAATAAAATCACTGCTGCTCTCACCTGAAAATACGAGTAATAACTTGTGGAAAGAGAACAAACAGGGGAAAAAGGTATGCAAGACTGAAAACCAAGAAAAACGTCAGAACATCTATCAGGACGGTCTGCGGATCACATGACCATAAACCGTACCTTCAAAACTTGGAAATCTGTCGAAACGCCCACAGAAGCCAACTCCTGAAACCCCCATGTGAGGGTCTACCTAGAGAACACTTACGGATGGAAATGCTCACTCCCCGGGATGAATTATCAGTCTGTTTAGAAGTCCGACTCCCAATTGTCCACCCCTGAAAAGTGGATGACCGACAGCAAATATGAGCTTCCTCCCACTGAACAATCCAAGTCACCTCCTACATGGCTAAGGAACCCCTAGTTCCTCCCTAATGGTTGATATAAACTCTTGAGGTGATATTGTCCGACTGGAACCAAGCTAGGGACGACTGAGGTTAAGTCATCAGAGCATTGCGAATTGCTCTCAACTCCAAGATGTTTAAAAGAGGAGAGCAGACACTTCTGAGTCCATAATCCTTAAACAAGACCAAGACAGCTTACCAGCCCAGCAGGTTGGCATCCGTGGTCACATCACCCAGGAATATCTCCAGAAGCACTCGCCCGGAGATAGATACTCCTGAAAAAATACTATGGAAGAAAGTCTCTTGTCATCTGATCTAAATCTATCTTTTAAGACAGATCCGAAAGTTCTCCATGTCATGGAAATTAGAAAAAGGAATGATGTCCATGGAATACCATCAGACCAATTCCCTCCATACACAGGGTCCCAGAAAAGAGAATAAGAAATATCAACTGTAGCTAAATCCAAACTCCCAACCTCCTGGTTGCAAGATGGCTAAGCTATCCACTGGCCACTAGAGCTTACTGTTGGCCGGACAGAAGACTGCAGAGTGGGGAAAAGGAATAAATCCTTTATTTTCTAACCTCTGAAAGACATCTCATAGATAAAGAATCAAATAAGGTCCCAGCATACCGCACTTGGTGTTCCCAGGCGGTCTCCCATCCAGGTACTGACCAGACCAGACCCGGCATAACTTCTGAAAACAAACTAAATTGGGTGCATTCAGGGTATTGTGGTGGTAGTCATTGTGGATAGAACAAGGGAACTCTTCTCCAGATTCAAGATTCATTTCTCATCCCCGGAAAAGAAGATTGAACAAGATCTCTTAAAAGCGAGTTAGCTCAAAGTCAGGATGATACCTGGACTATATATTGTCCTGAAAAACACACTTGCAATATCCCAAGACCTAAAGGTCTGAATGGGATGGAGCAAACTAAGAAAACTAGAGAAGATTCTGATTAAGGAAACAATAAATTTCTCAGGTCTAAGTTCGTTATGAACAGGCCAACTAGAACCAAAGGAGAAATTATACTACTTTGAAGGACAGAATCTGAAATATATGAGGTAAATACCTATATCTTGTTCCCAAACTGGGACTGGAACTGTCACTCCCAGAGATGAAGACCCTGAATCCAGTTCAAGGAATGCCTCTCATCCTACTTGGATTGCAGATACTCTAGAAAGAGACATCTGCCCCTGGGAGGAAAACTTATATTGGACTCGAAAAGGCATGACCCAAACAAAGTCTCATCCTTAAAGAAAACAGAAAGAATTAAATCTGCAACTGCAGAACTATAAAGCCTAGGCTGTACCACTAAACCCCAGGTAGGTTTCTCAGCTGACCATAGATTTCAGCCACAATGCCTGGCGGCTAGTACAGCAAATCTATTAAGACAATACATTGCCCTAAATGAACAATTTTAACCTCCATCATCTTACTTATGTCAGAAAGAAAACTAGACTATCTCCGCAGAGATCTAAGTTCTCTTATTAAAAGTAGAAAGTTCCCTTCTAATAAAGACACTGTGCATTTCAAGAGAGATAGCGACAGGAAAACCTAAAAAGGACTTGAGACAGGGAGAAATATCCCCATATTCTCTATATACAATCCTGTGAACATCTCACAGCACGTCTAGAACCCTTCCAGAGAGGAAAGAAAAATATAGAACTGATAAAGTTCACAAAACTCTGAAGGAAAGACAACAATAGGGATCAGTGTCATCCAGTCAGCCAAGACCTCCTGACAATATAAGAGGCTTTGAAGCAAACAACTGAAGGATACCACTTCAGTAACAGATGAATGAATTATACTGTCCAGATCTGAGATTTCAGCCTCAGAAAACTACCGGTGAATCCTCCTCACTAACTTGGAAGAAGACAAACCTGCGTAGCAGCATGTGGAGCAGAAACCCTCTTTTCTGAGACTTAAAATGTCCTCTTGCCTTTTCCCTGAAGTAAAGAAAAACAGACAAAGCCACAGATATCGCAGAAGATACATGAGCTTGCAACTTCTGTAAGCAAATACACTCCTCCAGGAGATTGAGGAACCACAGGGCACTGCATGTGATGCCATATAGGCTTGGGACATAAAAGGAGAAAGCTGTGGCAGTGCCTTAAGAGCAACATCCTTGGAGACATGAAGTTCAAACCAATCTGTACATTTAATAGCATTTGCGAAATCAGAGGTACAGAAAAAATAAATGTTTAAACCAATTGTTAGTTGACCAAGCCTTTCACACCACTTCAGCATCAGTAGAAGGAATTATACTGCCTGGATACGAAATTTCACCCTCAGGTGCACCCAAAGAATCATCATCCTCAGACATCTGAGAGGAAATACTTTGATTAGCCACTTCAGGATCAGAAACCTTACTTACTGTTTCTTTAAATGTCCTTATGCATTTTCCCTGCAACATGGGAAAAAGCAGACAGTGCCTCAGATACCGCAGAAGATAACTGGGAAGCAATATCTTACAAAATAACTCCAGACGGAGCATGAGAGGAAACGCACGGCACTGCATGTGCAGATTAATAGGATCGGGACGCTTGAGGAGAAAGCTACGGCACATCTAAAACAGGAGGCTCCTGAATAGCATCCGCCTTAGCTAATGATGGCTCAGGGTCAAAAAGTTTATTTCTATAAGCTAAAGTTCTTTCAATACATGAACAAAAAGGTACTGGGGGGTTCCACCTGGGCATCAAAACATAAGCTACAGGTAACATCCTGCACAGCCTCCGGATCCATAATACAAAAAGAAGCAAATAAAAAAAAAAAAAAAAAAAACACAAAACTGTTCTTAAATAAAATGTTCCCTTTAAATTTACCAAATCAAGAAAACATACCCCAGGCAACACTCTACACCTCAGCAGAATTACTGAGGTGCCCTACCTGTCCTGCAACCTGCAGAAAACTGAGGGAAAAACGACCCCGTTTACAATCCGGATTTCCAGAGAAGCAAAAACAGCAAGAAGCCTTCTAAACAGCAGGGCCATCTGAAATATGGGCACCTCACTCTTACAGGAAGTGAAAAAAAAAAACAAAAAACTAACATCACAGAATCAGAACCTCTATAAAAGGGGCGGACCTACAGCTGACAAAAAAAACAATTTTTTTTATAAACAACTTTCCTGAAAAACAGGCTTAAAAACAAACAAACCCCCCCAAAAAGATACATAATATGTAACTAAAAACGGATCCTCACTGAGCCATCAATAAAATAAATAACTCCTCACACTAACAGTGCCTGCAAAAACTGCCATAAAAACCTGCACCCTGACAGGAATAATAAAAAACGTCCCTGCAGCGTTTCAGCTGTATAAGTGCCAAACTTTTCCCTGCTACATAGAAAAATAAAACTGGCACTCACCTCAATATTTATCTGTCTGGCAGCAGGACAGCTCACCTGGTTTGAGAGGATGCCATCCCTCACATGGACCTGTGCAAATACAGAAAAACTGAGTAAACTTACTCAGGCTATCTAAATAGGGCAGCAAAATGTTTTGGGAAAACGCAGTGAGGATTGTACCCCACAAGTTCCCAATTGCTTAAAAGCCACCATTGCCCTACTGAAGAGACTGACATGGGCTAAGGCTAGACCCTTTAGAAAGATCAGAGCAAACCTACTCTGCTTTAAAATAAAAAAAAATATTTATTGTAGATCAGACACCAAAACTGAGAATGACTGGAGGTTATGGGTAAGGGAAGTGACATATATAGCAGCTTTGCTGTGGTGCTCTTTGCCTCCTCCTGCTGGCCAGGAGTGATATTCCCACTAGTAATTGATGATTCCGTGGACTCACGATATCTTAGGAAAGAAATCCACAATTCAATGATGATATATTAAAATCAAAAGGTCTATTTAAAGAATGATAACTATTTAAACAAAAATTCAACAATGGTACTTTATAAATGTAATTATTTCTTTAAAAGTACATAAAAGGAAATTATATCCTAAAAAAACAAACTGGGAAAAGCCACAAAATTGCAGAAAATTCCTTTCACATAAACTATAACCTTGTATAGTGCAACAAATCCATAAACCATGTATTATTAAAATGACAGTAAAGTTGACATTAAATAAAATTAAATAAAATGTATTTTATTGGTTTGTGCTCTTTAACAATGCACTGCTATATATACTAAATACATTTTTACCTTTTAATAATAAGCCTGGAAGATACTGCCAAAAGTCCACAAATATAAAGAACATTATTATTTGCACTTGCATTTCCCACTGTGTGCTCCAACGTGGCACGCGGGGCACATCTGCCTAGAGAAGAAATGCAGACAACAGAGCGTGGGAGTGCACACAATGGGAAGTGAATAGAGGTTGGCAGGCAGGAGTTACCATCTCTTGTTGGCTCTACTGCCCCTGCTGCTGAAATGGAGAAGTTATACCACCTTCTGCTGAGGACAAAAAAACATAATTTATGTAAGAACTTACCTGATAAATTCATTTCTTTCATATTAACAAGAGTCCATGAGCTAGTGACGTATGGGATATACATTCCTACCAGGAGGGGCAAAGTTTCCCAAACCTTAAAATGCCTATAAATACACCCCTCACCACACCCACAAATCAGTTTAACGAATAGCCAAGAAGTGGGGTGATAAGAAAAAGTGCGAAGCATATAAAATAAGGAATTGGAATAATTGTGCTTTATACAAAAAAATCATAACCACCACAAAAAAGGGTGGGCCTCATGGACTCTTGTTAATATGAAAGAAATGAATTTATCAGGTAAGTTCTTACATAAATTATGTTTTCTTTCATGTAATTAACAAGAGTCCATGAGCTAGTGACGTATGGGATAATGACTACCCAAGATGTGGATCTTTCCACACAAGAGTCACTAGAGAGGGAGGGATAAAATAAAGACAGCCAATTCCTGCTGAAAATAATCCACACCCAAAATAAAGTTTAACAAAAAACATAAGCAGAAGATTCAAACTGAAACCGCTGCCTGAAGAACTTTTCTACCAAAAACTGCTTCAGAAGAAGAAAATACATCAAAATGGTAGAATTTAGTAAAAGTATGCAAAGAAGACCAAGTTGCTGCTTTGCAGATCTGGTCAACCGAAGCTTCATTCCTAAACGCCCAGGAAGTAGATACTGACCTAGTAGAATGAGCTGTAATTCTTTGAGGCGGAGTTTTACCCGACTCAACATAGGCAAGATGAATTAAAGATTTCAACCAAGATGCCAAAGAAATGGCAGAAGCTTTCTGGCCTTTCCTAGAACCAGAAAAGATAACAAATAGACTAGAAGTCTTACGGAAAGATTTCGTAGCTTCAACATAATATTTCAAAGCTCTAACAACATCCAAAGAATGCAATGATTTCTCCTTAGAATTCTTAGGATTAGGACATAATGAAGGAACCACAATTTCTCTACTAATGTTGTTGGAATTCACAACTTTAGGTAAAAATTCAAAAGAAGTTCGCAACACCGCCTTATCCTGATGAAAAATCAGAAAAGGAGACTCACACGAAAGAGCAGATAATTCAGAAACTCTTCTAGCAGAAGAGATGGCCAAAAGGAACAAAACTTTCCAAGAAAGTAATTTAATGTCCAATGAATGCATAGGTTCAAACGGAGGAGCTTGAAGAGCTCCCAGAACCAAATTCAAACTCCAAGGAGGAGAAATTGACTTAATGACAGGTTTTATACGAACCAAAGCTTGTACAAAACAATGAATATCAGGAAGAATAGCAATCTTTCTGTGAAAAAGAACAGAAAGAGCAGAGATTTGTCCTTTCAAAGAACTTGCGGACAAACCCTTATCCAAACCATCCTGAAGAAATTGTAAAATTCTCGGTATTCTAAAAGAATGCCAAGAAAAATGATGAGAAAGACACCATGAAATATAAGTCTTCCAGACTCTATAATATATCTCTCGAGATACAGATTTACGAGCCTGTAACATAGTATTAATCACGGAGTCAGAGAAACCTCTATGACCAAGAATCAAGCGTTCAATCTCCATACCTTTAAATTTAAGGATTTCAGATCCGGATGGAAAAAAGGACCTTGTGACAGAAGGTCTGGTCTTAACGGAAGAGTCCATGGCTGGCAAGATGCCATCCTGACAAGATCCGCATACCAAAACCTGTGAGGCCATGCCGGAGCTATTAGCAGAACAAACGAGCATTCCCTCAGAATCTTGGAGATTACTCTTGGAAGAAGAACTAGAGGCGGAAAGATATAGGCAGGATGATACTTCCAAGGAAGTGATAATGCATCCACTGCCTCCGCCTGAGGATCCCGGGATCTGGACAGATACCTGGGAAGTTTCTTGTTTAGATGAGAGGCCATCAGATCTATCTCTGGGAGCCCCCACAATTGAACAATCTGAAGAAATACCTCTGGGTGAAGAGACCATTCGCCCGGATGCAACGTTTGGCGACTGAGATAATCCGCTTCCCAATTGTCTACACCTGGGATATGAACCGCAGAGATTAGACAGGAGCTGGATTCCGCCCAAACCAAAATTCGAGATACTTCTTTCATAGCCAGAGGACTGTGAGTCCCTCCTTGATGATTGATGTATGCCACAGTTGTGACATTGTCTGTCTGAAAACAAATGAACGATTCTCTCTTCAGAAGAGGCCAAAACTGAAGAGCTCTGAAAATTGCACGGAGTTCCAAAATATTGATCGGTAATCTCACCTCCTGAGATTCCCAAACTCCTTGTGCCGTCAGAGATCCCCACACAGCTCCCCAACCTGTGAGACTTGCATCTGTTGAAATTACAGTCCAGGTCGGAAGAACAAAAGAAGCCCCCTGAATTAAACGATGGTGATTTGTCCACCACGTTAGAGAGTGTCGAACAATCGGTTTTAAAGATATTAATTGAGATATCTTCGTGTAATCCCTGCACCATTGGTTCAGCATACAGAGCTGAAGAGGTCGCATGTGAAAACGAGCAAAGGGGATCGCGTCCGATGCAGCAGTCATAAGACCTAGAATTTCCATGCATAAGGCTACCGAAGGGAATGATTGTGACTGAAGGTTTCGACAAGCTGTAATCAATTTTAGACGTCTCTTGTCTGTTAAAGACAGAGTCATGGACACTGAATCTATCTGGAAACCCAGAAAGGTTACCCTTGTTTGAGGAATCAAAGAACTTTTTGGTAAATTGATCCTCCAACCATGATCTTGAAGAAACAACACAAGTCGATTCGTATGAGACTCTGCTAAATGTAAAGACGGAGCAAGTACCAAGATATCGTCCAAATAAGGAAATACCACAATACCCTGTTCTCTGATTACAGACAGAAGGGCACCGAGAATCTTTGTGAAAATTCTTGGAGCTGTAGCAAGGCCAAACGGTAGAGCCACAAATTGGTAATGCTTGTCTAGAAAAGAGAATCTCAGGAACTGATAATGATCTGGATGAATCGGAATATGCAGATATGCATCCTGTAAATCTATTGTGGACATATAATTCCCTTGCTGAACAAAAGGCAATATAGTCCTTACAGTTACCATCTTGAACGTTGGTATCCTTACATAACGATTCAATAATTTTAGATCCAGAACTGGTCTGAAGGAATTCTCCTTCTTTGGTACAATGAAGAGATTTGAATAAAACCCCATCCCCTGTTCCGGAACTGGAACTGGCATAATTACTCCAGCCAACTCTAGATCTGAAACACAATTCAGAAATGCTTGAGCTTTCACTGGATTTACTGGGACATGGGAAAGAAAAAATCTCTTTGCAGGAGGTCTCAACTTGAAACCAATTCTGTACCCTTCTGAAACAATGTTCTGAATCCAAAGATTGTGAACAGATTTGATCCAAATTTCTTTGAAAAAACGTAACCTGCCCCCTACCAGCTGAACTGGAATGAGGGCCGTACCTTCATGTGAACTTAGAAGCAGGCTTTGCCTTTCTAGCAGGCTTGGATTTATTCCAGACTGGAGATGGTTTCCAAACTGAAACTGCTCCTGAGGACGAAGGATCAGGCTTTTGTTCTTTGTTGAAACGAAAGGAACGAAAACGATTGTTAGCCCTGTTTTTACCTTTAGATTTTTTATCCTGTGGTAAAAAAGTTCCTTTCCCACCAGTAACAGTTGAAATAATAGAATCCAACTGAGAACCAAATAATTTGTTTCCCTGGAAAGAAATGGAAAGTAGAGTTGATTTAGAAGCCATATCAGCATTCCAAGTCTTAAGCCATAAAGCTCTTCTGGCTAAGATAGCCAGAGACATAAATCTAACATCAACTCTAATAATATCAAAAATGGCATCACAGATGAAATTATTAGCATGCTGGAGAAGAATAATAATATCATGAGAATCACGATTTGTTACTTGTTGCGCTAGAGTTTCCAACCAAAAAGTTGAAGCTGCAGCAACATCAGCCAATGATATAGCAGGTCTAAGAAGATTACCTGAACATAGATAAGCTTTTCTTAGAAAAGATTCAATTTTTCTATCTAAAGGATCCTTAAACGAGGTACCATCTGACGTAGGAATGGTAGTACGTTTAGCAAGGGTAGAAATAGCCCCATCAACTTTAGGGATTTTGTCCCAAAATTCTAACCTGTCAGGCGGAACAGGATATAATTGCTTAAAACGTTTAGAAGGAGTAAATGAATTACCCAATTTATCCCATTCTTTAGCAATTACTGCAGAAATAGCATTAGGAACAGGAAAGACTTCTGGAATAACCGCAGGAGCTTTAAAAACCTTATCCAAACGTATAGAATTAGTATCAAGAGGACTAGAATCCTCTATTTCTAAAGCAATTAGTACTTCTTTAAGTAAAGAGCGAATAAATTCCATCTTAAATAAATATGAAGATTTATCAGCATCAATCTCTGAGACAGAATCCTCTGAACTAGAAGAGTCCAAAGAATCAGAATGATGGTGTTCATTTAAAAATTCATCTGTAGAGAGAGAAGATTTAAAAGACTTTTTACGTTTACTAGAAGGAGAAATAACAGACAAAGCCTTCTTTATGGATTCAGAAACAAAATCTCTTATGTTATCAGGAACATTCTGCACCTTAGATGTTGAGGGAACTGCAACAGGCAATGGTACATCACTAAAGGAAATATTATCTGCTTTAACAAGTTTGTCATGACAATTAATACAAACAACAGCTGGAGAAATAGCTACCAAAAGTTTACAGCAGATACACTTAGCTTTGGTAGATCCAGCAGGCAGTGGTTTTCCTGTAGTATCTTCTGGCTCAGATGCAACGTGAGACATCTTGCAATATGTAAGAGAAAAAACAACATATAAAGCAAAATAAATCAAATTCCTTATAAGACAGTTTCAGGAATGGGAAAAAAATGCCAAACATCAAGCTTCTAGCAACCAGAAGCAAATGAAAATGAGACTGAAATAATGTGGAGACAAAAGCGACGCCCATATTTTTTGGCGCCAAATAAGACGCCCACATTATTTGGCGCCTAAATGCTTTTGGCGCCAAAAATGACGCCACATCCGGAACGCCGACATTTTTGGCGCAAAATAACGTCAAAAAATGACGCAACTTCCGGCGACACGTATGACGCCGGAAACGAAATGAATTTTTGCGCCAAAAAAATCCGCGCCAAAAATGACGCAATAAAATGAAGCATTTTCAGCCCCCGCGAGCCTAACAGCCCACAGGGAAAAAAGTCAAATTTTTGAGGTAAGACAAAATATGATAATTTAAAGCATAATCCCAAATATGAAACTGACTGTCTGGAAATAAGGAAAGTTGAACATTCTGAGTCAAGGCAAATAAATGTTTGAATACATATATTTAGAACTTTATAAATAAAGTGCCCAACCATAGCTTAGAGTGTCACAGAAAATAAGACTTACTTACCCCAGGACACTCATCTACATGTTTGTAGAAAGCCAAACCAGTACTGAAACGAGAATCAGTAGAGGAAATGGTAAATATAAGAGTATATCGTCGATCTGAAAAGGGAGGTAAGAGATGAATCTCTACGACCGATAACAGAGAACCTTATGAAATAGACCCCGTAGAAGGAGATCACTGCATTCAATAGACAATACTCTCCTCACATCCCTCTGACATTCACTGCACGCTGAGAGGAAAACCGGGCTCCAACTTGCTGCGGAGCGCATATCAACGTAGAATCTAGCACAAACTTACTTCACCACCTCCCTTGGAGGCAAAGTTTGTAAAACTGATTTGTGGGTGTGGTGAGGGGTGTATTTATAGGCATTTTAAGGTTTGGGAAACTTTGCCCCTCCTGGTAGGAATGTATATCCCATACGTCACTAGCTCATGGACTCTTGTTAATTACATGAAAGAAAGCAGCATTGCAGGTTTGAAGGCATCTAGTGAAGTCTTTCAGAATTGTTACAAAAACGTAAAAATTCAATACAAGAAAACCAAATACTAATAGAGAAGATTACTAAATTACTACAGTGACTCAAATGAGAGAATTTGTTCAGCACTACAAAGTTTATTAAATGTATTTGGTTTTTTACATTGGAAAAATATAATTATCCAAATGTGTCAGTTGAGCCAGCCAGAGCAAAGCTACAGATGTGGACATTCGAAGCACTGAAATCTTTATAGGGTACATGCAGAACCTCAGAAAATATGTTTTTTTTAAGTCTGAGGGGGCAGGAATCTGGTTTTCCTCATGATGTGAAATCTGGTCCTAAAATTTTATACTCAGGTGTGGTGCTTGTGGAATAGCCATCAGTGTCAGGGGCTGAAACATGTCAATACTTGTGCAATACTTCAGGTTCCAGATCTACCAGGAGTCACTGCAAAAACTCTCAAAGTTCTATGAACAAGTCTCAAAATTAGGTAGACCGAAGTAACGTAGGATCAGACAAACCACACCGTTTCGGGGACATTCCTCTTATCACATGACTAAGGGGAACGCCCCCTAAATGTTGAGGTTTGTTTGATCCTCTGATGTAACAAAGGAATTTTTACTTTACTCTGGTCTACCTAATTTTGAGAGACTTGCTCATAATATTTGTGGAGCTATTATCCAGGGAGTCCTCATAACACGTTTGCTTGTCTTATTCCTCCACCTCTCTCTGCAGAGGTCGCTTATGCTAAGGTACTCAGTCTCTTGTATTTGTAGACATTACGTCCTCAGATCCTGACCGTATCTGCAGAAGGCAAGTGGTGTATGCTGGGGCCCAACAAAGCACTGATTTCACCTTGCTGCTCAACGTCAGGATTCATGGATGAAACATCAACATGAACACCAACACCTAAAGGGTTAAATACTGCCAACAGCATCTTTGTGAAGGCTGATACGTATCTAGCAGAGTGACAAGCTCCTTTAATAAATAATAAAAGCCAAAGGACTAGTATTGGATCTATTATCTTGTAACTAAAAGCAGCATGCACTGATCACTGCAATACTGCAGAAACGCAAAAAGTAAATTTATGCTTACCTGATAAATTAATTTCTTTTACGATATGACGAGTCCACAGATTTCATCCATACTTGTGGGACATTAACCTCCTGCCAACAGGAAGTGGCAAAGAGCAAAACAGCAGAGCTGTATATATAGCCCGTCCCTTCCCCTCCACCTCCAGTCATTCGGCCGAAGGTTATAGGAAGAGAAAAGCAAAGGCTAAAAAGATGCAGAGGTGACTGAAGTTTACAAAAAATAATGTAACAGACGCTCCTTCTTAAAAGAAGGATTAGAACACAAGGAACAAACAACAATTTCCTGATTAATATTCTTATTTGAAACAACCATAGGAAGAAAACCAGGTTTGGTAAGTAAAACCACCTTATCAGAATGAAATATGAGATAAGGTGAATCACACTAACGCTGAAAGCTCAGAAACTCTTCGAGCAGAAGCAATAGCAACCAAAAACAGAACTTTCCAAGATAATAACGTTATATCTAAGGAATGTAAAGGTTAAAACGGAACCCCTTGAAGAACTCGAAGAACTAAATTCAAACTCCAGGGAGGAGTAATCGGTCTAAATACAGGCTTAATTCTGGTTAGAGCCTGACAAAAAGACTGAACATCTGGCACATCTGCCAAACGTTTGTGAAACAAAATTGACAATGCAGAAATTTGTCCCTTTAAGGAACTAGCTGATAGGCCTTTCTCCAATCCTTCTTGGAGAAAAGACAGAATCCTAGGAATCCTAACTTTACTCCATGAGTAGCCCTTGGATTCACCAATACAGATATTTACGTCATATCTTATGATAGATTTTTCTAGTGACAGGCTTTCTAGCCTGTATCAAAGTACTGATAACAGAATCAGAGAATCCTCGCTTCGATAAAATCAAGCGTTCAATCTCCACGCAGTCAGCTGCAGAGAAGTTAGATTTGGATTTTGGAAAGGACCTTGAATGAGAAGGTCCTGTCTCAAAGGAAGTTTCCACAGTGGTGGTGAAGACATGTCGACTAGATCCGCATACCAAGTCCTGCGTGGCCACGCAGGCGCTATCAGAATCACCAAAGCTCTCTCCTCTCTGATTCGCGCAATCACGCGTGGAAGGAGAGGAAACTGTGGAAACACATAAGCTAGGCTGAACGACCAAGGCACTGCCAAGGCATCTATCAGTTCGGCCTGGGGATCCCTCGACCTGGATCCGTATCTTGGAAGCTTGGAATTCTGTCGAGATGCCATCAGATCCAATTCCGGTTTGCCCCATTGGCGAATCAATGAGGCAAATACCTCCGAAGCCAACTGAGGCCATGCCTGAAGAGCATTGAATATTGCTCTCAGTTCCAGAATATTGATTGGAAGTAGAGACTCTAGAAGTGTATGAGTCTCCAGCGCCAATGAGTAATACTACTTTAGCTCCTATATGCAAGATCTCTTGACCAGATCTTATAAAATGACAGAAAATTATGGCTAAAAGGAGCGCTGAGAAAACCTAATGTAGGAGTCTCTGCTAAGTAGAGTCAAAGAGGGTTTCGATGAATTATCCTTTAAAAAATGTACATGTTTATTATAACAAAAATTTAAAAACAATGATATTAGGCATTAATCGAATATTCAAACCTCTGAATTATATCTGGTTACAAGAAATAAATCACAAGAGTTTGGTAAACATTGAAGGTACAAGTGAAAAAATGAAAAAATATAAAATTGAAAAAATAGAAAAATATGAAAAAATAAAAATATATATTGAGTGCAATTGCTCCAAAATGTGTCTATTTTAAAAAAAAAAAAGAGTGAAAAAAAATAAAAAATATCAAAGTTATAAAAATAGGTGTACACCTTTAAAAGTCTTAATGTCAAATTCCTTGTGGGTGGTATTTGTGAAAAAATGTGAAAATTGTGAAAGTTATATATAAGGTGTGAAAAGTTAATTAAGAATAGTCTCCTGTCGTAGAAATCCAAAACTCTTCTAGATGATGGTGTATATCCAATATCCAACATCCCAAAAAGGATGTAATTGGATATACACCATCATGTAGAAGAGTTTCATTTTTTCACTAGTACCTTCAATGTTTAGTAAACTTGTGATTTATTTCTTGTAACCAGATATAATTCAGAGGTTTGAATATTCAATTAATGCCTAATATCATTGTTTTTAAATTTTTGTTATAATAAACATGGACATTTTTTAAAGGATAATTCATCGAAACCCTCTTTGACTCTACTTGGCAGAGACTCCAACATTAGGTTTTCTCAGCGCTCCTTTTAGCCATAATTTTCTGGAAGTAGAGACTCCACCTTGAGCTTTCAGGGAATTCCAGACTTCACCCCAGCCCAGAAGGCTGGCGTCCGTTGTCACTATCACCCACGAGGGTCTGCGGAAGCAAGTCCCCTGGGACAGATGATCCAGCGATAACCACCAAAGAAGAGAGTCTCTGGTTTCTTGATCTAGATTTACCTGAGACAACAAATCGGCATAATCCCCATTCCACTGTTCGAGCATGCACAGTTGCAGTGGTCTGAGATGAAAGCGAGCAAACGGAATGATGTCCATTGCCACTACCATTAATCTGATTACCTCCATACACTGAGCCACTGATGGCCGAGGAATGGACTGAAGTGCTCGGCAAGTATTTTGAATCTTTGATTTTCTCACCTCCGTCAGAAATATTTTCATGGCTACCGAGTCTATCAGTGTTCCCAAGAAAGGAACGCTTGTCTGCGGGACAAGTGAACTCTTCTCTATGTTCACTTTCCAACCGTGAGTTCTCAGAAAAGACAACACTGTGTCCGTGTGAGATTTTGTCAGATGATATGTTGACGCCTGGATCAGAATATCGTCCAGATAAGGCGCCACTGCTATGCCTCGCGGTCTGAGAACCGCCAAAAGAGACCCTAGAACCTTTGTGAAGATTCTGGGTGCTGTGGCCAACCCGAAGGGAAGAGCCACAAACTGATAATTTCTGTACAAGAAGGCAAACCTTAGAAACTGATGATGATCCTTGTGGATAGGAATATGAAGGTAAGCATCCTTCAAGTCCACGGTAGTCATATATTGACCCTCCTGGATCATTGGCAAAATTGTTCGTATTGTCTCCAACTTGAATGATGGAACACTTAGAAATTTGTTTAGACACTTGAGGTCTAAGATGGGTCTGAACGTTCCCTCTTTTTTGGGAACCACAAATAGGTTTGAGTAAAACCCCTGTCCCAATTTTGGAACTGGACAAATTACTCCCATAGTAAAAAGGTATTTTACACAACGTAAGAACGCCTCTCTTTTTATCTGGTTTGCAGATAACTTTGAAAGATGAAATCCCCCTCTTGGGAGAAAGTCCTTGAATTCCAAATTATAACCGTGGGTCACTATTTCTAGTGCCCAGGGGTCCTGAACATCTCTTTCCCAAGCCTGGGCAAAGAAAGAGAGTCTGCCCCCTAACTAGATCTGGTCCCAGATCGGGGGCCGCCCCTTCATGCTGTCTTAGGAACAGCAGCAGGCTTTTTGAATTGTTTACCATATTCCAGTTCTGATTGGGTCTCCAAACTGACTTAGATTGGGTAAAATTTCCTTCCTGCTTTGTGGAAGAAGAGGAAGCGGGGGTCCTCCTTTATAGTTCTGAAAGGAAAGAAAATTATTCTGTTTACCCCTCATATTAACAGACTTATCCTGAGGTAGGGCATAGCCTTTACCTCCTGTAGTGTCAGAAATGATTTCCTTCAATTCAGGTCCAAAAACGGTCTTACCCTTAAAAGGAATAGCTAAAAGCTTAGATTTTGATGAGACATCAGCAGACCAAGATTTGAGCCACAATGCTCTACGTGCTAAAATAGCAAATCCTGCATCCTTTGCCGCTAAGTTAGCAATTTGAAAAACGGCATCAGTAATAAAAGAATTAGCTAGCTTGAGAGCCTTAATTCTATCTAAGATGTCATCTAATGGAGTCTCAACCTTAAGAGACTCTTCTAGAGCCTCAAACCAAAAAGCTGCTGCAGTAGTTACTGGAACGATGCAAGCCGTAGGTTGTAAAAGAAACCCCTGATTAACAAATAATTTCTTTAGGAGACCCTCTAATTTCTTATCCATAGGGTCTTTGAAAGCACAACTATCCTCAATGGGTATAGTCGTATGCTTAGCTAGGGTAGATATAGCCCCCTCTACCTTTGGGAGGGTTTGCCATGAGTCCCGAATGGTATCTGATATGGGAAACATTTTCTTAAAATTAGGAGGGGGAGAAAACGGTATACCTGGTCTATCCCATTCCTTTCTTATAATTTCCGAAATTCTCTTAGGAACCGGAAAAACATCAGTGTAAGTAGGTACTTCTAGATATTTATCCTTTTTACACAATTTCTCTGGTGGAATTACAATAGGGTCACAATCATCCAGAGTCACTAAAACCTCCCTAAGTAACCGGCGGAGGTGTTCAAGCTTATATTTAAAGGACATAGTGTCCAAATCTGTCTGAGGTAAAACATTCCGTGAATCTGAAATTTCACCCTCAGACAGTAATTCCCTCACCCCCAACTCAGAACACTGTGAGGGTACATCGGAAATAGCTAATAAAGCATCAGAGGATTCAGTATTTACATTAATACCTGACCTACTGAGTTTACCCTGCAACACTGGTAATTTAGATAATACCTTTGTAAGGGTAGTTGACATAACTGCAGCCATCTCCTGCAGAGTAAAGGAATTAGACGCACTAGAGGTACTTGGCGTCGCTTGTGTGGGCGTTAAAGGTTGTGACACTTGGGGAGAATTGGATGGCATATCCTGATTCTCTTCAGACTGAGAATCATCCTTAGGCACACTTTCTTGACCTAATATATGGTCTTTACAATGTAAGGCTCTTTCAGTACAAGAGTTACACAATGTTAGAGGGGGTTGAACAATAGCTTCTAAACACATAGAACAATGAGATTCCTCAATGTCAGACATGTTGAACAGACTAGTAATAACCACAAAAGTCTAAACACTTATTTATTGCAAAAAATAAACTTTTGAAAAAACGTGTACTGTGCCTTTAAGAAAAGAAAAAGTGAACAATTTTTCCAAAATGCTCAAAAAACGTTAAATTATCTCTAAATTTAACTTAAGATCGTTGGTTTATCCAAAAATTACTGCACCCAGAAGCAAGGGCAGAAATAAGGCTCAAAAGTACATATATCAACAACTAGTCCTTTTATAGACAAAAATACCCTCTGCACCTCGTCCCAGCTCTGCTGTGGCGCCTACCTGCCCCCAGGGTACTTCGAAACAACTTTCCAACACTGTAGACCAGCTTGCACAGTCCAGGAGCCACCGGAGTTACTGCTTGCTGCTGCCTAGCCTGAAGGAAGTGCGCATCTGAGCACGCAAAAATAAGCCCCGCCCCTTAAGGTCGATGCCGGTGTAGGCCCAAACACAACCGCATGGGGAAACGGTATCACACCTAAGTTAAACAGAACTGACAATGTCTGTCCTATAACCCCTCAAATGCATCAATAACAAACATATGAATGCCAGAAAATAAAAAAAGTTATGTATCGTTTTTCTTGCCCATAGTGTCACACAATGCCCATAAGTCAACTATTTAAAAATAAAAACCAGGGACTCAAGTAATACCCTTCATAAAAAATAGGATTAATGCTTACCCCATTCCCATACAGGGAAATAAATGCCAGCCAGTTCTGATATATCAAGTCTCCTCAGAAATAAAAGGCTGCACATACCTTAATGCTGCTTGTAGCATGAAACCGGTCTCCACACTGAAGATGTCTCATGGTTACCTTCAGAAGTCTTGTGGGAACCAGCATGGATCTTAGTTACAGCTGCTA
>NC_069501.1:209568686-209668686 GCF_027579735.1 Bombina bombina | reverse complement strand
CAAATATTAAGAATGAATGGAAAAGACTTGGTTGTTCCTTTTCCCCCTTCTGGACTCTCAATTAAGAGTTGTGGGGTTCCGTCCCTAAGGGGGATGGCGCTATCTCTACGCTTGCTAAACGCACTACTATCCCACTTGAGGATAGTTCCTCGTTTAAAGAGCCCATGGATAAGAAGCTAGAAACTCTGTTGAGAAAGATGTTTCAGCACACAGAATATTTTTCAACCAGCAGCGGCGGTTGCTGCGGTGGCTGGAGCCTCTACCTATTGGTGCGACTCTTTATCCGAGTTGATCGAGGTGGAGGGTCCCCTTGACACGATCCAGGAAATAATTAAGGCCTTGAGGGTGGCTAATTATTTTATTTGAGATGCAAATATGCAGATTATCCGCCTAAATGCCAAGACGTCAGGTTTTCCAGTGCTAGCACATAGGGCACTCTGGCTGAAGTGTTGGTCTGCGGACAGGACTTCAAAATCTAGACTTCTTTCTCTGCCATTTAAGGGGAAGATTGTTTTTGGTCCAGGCCTGGACTCAATCAGATCTACGGTCACTGGAGGCAAGGGTGCCTTTTTACCACAGGATAAGAACAACAAACCTAAGGGACGGAGTCCTAATTCTCGTCCCTTTCGTTCGGATAAATACCAACGTCAGCAGCCTTCCGCAAAGCATGATCAGCACAAGGGAACTTGGAAACCGACTCAGTCTTAGAATAAATCAGAGCAGAACAAGAAGCCCGCCGAGTCAAAGTCGGCATGATGGGGCGGCCCCCGATCCATCTCTGGATTGTGTGGGGGCAGACCATCTCTCTTTTTGGAGGCTTGGCTGGGGGACGTGTAAGACCATTGGGTCCTGAAGGTCATCACTCAGGGGTACAGGATAGGTTTCAGATCTCACCCACCCAGAGGCAGATTCCTATTGTCAAACTTCTTTTCAAGGTCAAAAAAAACGAGAGGCCTTTCTAGGGTGCATGAGGGATCTCTCCTCCCTGATAGTAATTGTACCGGCACCTCTAACAGAAAGAGGTCTGGGATACTACTCAAACTTTTTTGGGGTCCCAAAGAAGGAGGGAACTTTTCACCCGATTCTGAACCTAAAGTGCTTAAATAAGTTCCTGTCTGGCCCATCGTTCAAGATGGAGACGATTAGGTCCATTCTGCCCTTAGTCCAGGAAGGACAGTTCATGATTATAATAGACTTGAAGGATGCTTACCTTCACGTTCCAATCCACAAGGAACACTTCAAGTTTCTGAGATTCACGTTCCTAGACCAGCACTTCCAGTTTGTTGCACTTCCATTTGGTCTAGCTACTACCCCAAGAGTCTTTACAAAGGTTCTGGGGGCTCTACTTGCAGTGGTGAGAACCAGAGGGATAGCAGTGGCGCCATACGACATCCTGGTTCAGGCACCATCCTGTTGGCTGACAGAGGACCATTCAAAAGCTATTCTATTTCTTCTGCGATCTCATGAATGGAAGATAAATTTAGAAAAGAGTTATCTTGTTCCCAGTACCAGGGGGGAATTCCTGGGTATGATAATAGACTCCATATCAATGAGGATATTTCTTACAGACCAGAGGCATTACAAGCTAACTTCCAATTGTCTTGCCCTACAGACCTCCCTCTTTGGCCCTGTGTATGGAGGCAATTGGGCTCATGGTGTCCAGCATAGACCTCATTCCATTCGCCAGATTCCATCTCTACCCTCTTCAGCTGTGCATGCTGAGGCAGCTGAACGGCGACCACTCGGATCTGTCACAACAGATTTCTCTGGAAACCGTTCCAGAGAATCGCTCTATTCGCGGCTCTGTCCAGATCACCTGTCCGAAGGGACATTCTTCTTGAGACCATCCTGGGAGATTCTGACTACGGACGCAAGTCTATCAGGATGGGGAGCTGTTTGGGGTGCCAGGAAGGCACAGGGCCTGTGGACTCGAGAGGAATCTCTCCTTCCGATCAACATTTTGGAACTTCGAGTGATCTGCAATGCTCTGAATGCTTGGCCTCTTCTGGGTTCTTCCCAGTTTATCAGATTCCAATCAGACAACATAACCTCGGTGGCTTACATCACCCATCAGGAGGCAAATGAGGCGCTTCCTAGCAATGAGGGAAGTATCTCAGATTCTGGAATGGGCGGAGGCCCACAACTGCTCGCTGTCAACAATCCACATTCCGGGTGTGGACAACTGGAAAGCGGATTTCCTCAGCAGACAATCCTTTCATCTGGGGGGATGGTCTCACCATCCCGAGGTGTTTGCGGAGATTTGCAACAGATGGGGGACGCCGGAGATAGATCTCATGGTGTCCCGACTCAATACCAAGCTACCTAGATACAGGTCGCGGTCCAGGGATCCTCAGGCAGAGCTGATAAGATGCATTAGCAGTGCCTTGGAGGTTCACTCTAGTTTACATTTGTCCACCGTTACCACTTCCCCCTCGTGTAGTGGCCCGCATCAAGAAGGAGCAAGCTTTGGCAATACTAATTTCTCCATCGTGGAAGCAGATGTGGTTCACGGACATGGTGGGGATGTCTTCATCTCCTTCATGGAGGTTATCTTGTCACAGGGATCTGCTGGAACAGGGTCCTTTTTGTTCATCAAAATCTAGATTCTCTGAGGCTGACTGTGTGGAGATTGAATGCTTAGTCCTAGCCAAGAGAGGTTTTTCTGAGAGAGTGATTGATACTCTCATTCAAACTCAAAAGCAGGCCACTCGTCGCATCTATTATAAGGTGTGGAGGACCAACTTATTCTGTTGTGAAGAGCGTGGATTCTCCTGGTTAAAGGTCAATATTTCCAGGATTCTTTTCTTTCTCCAGGATGGTATGGAGAAGGGCCTTTCTGCTGGTTAACTAAAGGGACATATTTTGGCACTGTGTTATTGAACAAGAAGCTCGCTGAGCTTCCTGGTGTTTAGTCTTTTGTTCAGGCTCTGTCCAGAATCAGGCCTGTGTTTAGACATGGCGCTCTTCTTTGGAGTTTAAATCTAGTTCTTAAAGTTTTGCAGAGGGCTCCATTTGAGCCAATGCATTCGGTTGACATTAAATTACTGTGTTGGAAGGTTCTTTTTCTACTGGCTATTGCTTTGGAGTCTCTGAGATACCTGCTTACCATGCTATAAAATAAGATTCCCTACAATTTATGTGGATATTTCAGCCTAGACGTTAGCTTAAAATTGTAAAGATAACTTAATCTCAGCCCTCGGAATGTAAGGGTTTACTTAATATTGATAATATTTTTTCTACTGGCTGTCATAATTTAACACTATATAGGTTTCAATAACTTAGATGGGAATTCTACTATTTATCTTAGTTTAAGTGTTTTTAATTTGAGCTTAAGCCACTTGTATGAATGACAATTCTTTTCTCTTTTTTTTTTGACATGTATTCCTTTAATGAAGATAATAGTATGAATGATGTTAAAATATTACTTCATATCACTTACTTAACCATTTCAACTCAGCAGAGTTAGTATTTTAAACGCAGATCAGAACTACTTATACTTAATTGTATACTCTATTAAAATTACTTTGTTAGTTGTTACTTCTTTGCTCTGATTCTGCGGCAGGAAGCTTCAACATATATATTAAGATTTATTTTGTTACATTTGTATTATTATTTAAGCCTCTCGTCTACTTATACTCTGCTTCCTCCCACCCTGTATTGTATTAAAACTATTTCTCTGAGATGGCGACCTTGCATTGTGAGCCTCCTTACCTAGTTTTTCATGCTGATAAAGCTGTTCTTCGTACTGGGTTGGGTTTTCTTCCTAAGTTCGTTTTTGATCGTAACATTAATCAGGAGATTGTGGTTCCTTCCTTGTGTCCTAATAATCCTAAAGAACATAATTTGTATGTGGTTCGGGCTTTGTCTAAAATCGTTCGTAGCATGAAGATAGAATTTCAGACTTCTTCCTTGTTTGTTGTCTATTTGTTGTCTATTCTAGGAAGCGTAGAGGGCAGAAGCCACTTCCACATCTTTTTGGTTGAGGAGTATTATTTGCTTAGCATATAAGACAGTGGGACATAAACCTCCTCAGAGGATTACGGCTCATTCAACTAGAACTGTGTCTTCATCTTGGGCCTTCAAGAATGAGGCTTCTATGGAGCAGATTTGTAGGGCGGCTCTCAGGTTGCCAGGAATCAGACTGAGACGAGAAGTTCAAAAATAATCACACCTTTATTAATAACAAAAAAATAATAAAAAGTCCACAAGTCAAATAACAAGCCAGGAGTCAAAACCAGAGCTGGTAGTCAGACGAGCCGAGTCAGGAGCCAAAGCGAATAGTCAGACGAGCCGGAATCAGGAACAAGGAAAACAGCAGGGAACCGGAATCAGGAACAAGGAAAACAGCAGGGATCAGGAACCAGGAAGGACGTCAGACAGCCAGGTAATACACAGGAACTCTAACAAACAGGTCTGAGACAACACAAAAAACAAAGCATACTGAACAGAGGCCCTCTTAATAATAAGTGATGACATCACAATTCTGAGACAACATCCTGTCTCACACAGATGATGCACACCAGTCTGGCCATAAAAGGAAGTGCAGGAAATGAGCAGCATCCCCCACAATGCACCATAGTCAGCAAGAGAGGTAAGTAAAATGGCTGCCAGCAGCACATGGCAAACAAAACAGGGAAAAACCCCTCTCTACCCTCCCCTCAACGACCCCTCCCCCGCAAGAGGACAAAAGGCTTATTGGGGAAACGGGCATGGAAGGCACGGCGGGTGGGAGCATGAACATCAGAGGAGGGAACCCAAGAACGCTCCTCCGGACTGTAGCCCCTCCAGTGAACCAAATATTGTACACGGCCCCTGGACATACGAGAGTCAATAATGCTGTTGACCTCATACTCCTCATGGTTGTCAACAAAGATAGGACGGGGACGAGGCAACACAGTGGTAAACCGATTACAAACCAATGGTTTCAAGAGGGAGACATGAAAAACATTGGAGATGCGCATTGCAGGAGGAAGGTCAAGAGCGTAGGCCACAGGATTGACCCGTCGGAGTATTAGAAAAGGACCAACATAATGGGTAGCCAGTTTATTGGAAGGCACACGAAGGTTCAAGTTGCGGGAGGACAGCCAAACTCTCTCACCAACCTGGTAGGAAGGTGCGGGCAGACGCCTAAGATCAGCCTGGAACTTTTGGCGCTGCATAGAATGATGAAGGCAATCCTGAATCTGCACACATGTGGAACGGAGTTGCAGGAGATGCTCCTCCAAAGCCGGAATACCCTGAGACATGAATCTGGCAAAAATGATGGTTGAAACACATAATTCGCCATGAACGGGGATAACTTGGAGGAAGCATTAATAGCACTATTACGAGCAACCTCTGCCCAAGGTAACAGTTCAGACCAATTATTGTGGTGATCTGAGACAAAGCAACGGAGGAACTGTTCCAGAGCTTGATTAGACCGTTCCGCAGCCCCATTGGATTGAGAGTGATATGCCAAGGAAAAGGAAAGCTGGATCCCCATTTGAGCACAAAAGGAACGCCAAAATCTGGAGACAAACTGGCTACCCCGGTCCGACACTATCTCCTTGGGTAACCCATGTAAACGGAAGACCTCCTGGGCAAAAATTGAAGCAAGTTCCTAAACGGTAGGCAACTTCATCAAGGGAATGCAATGTGACATTTTAGAAAAACGGTCAACCACCATAAGGATAACAGTATTGCCATTGGAAACAGGGAGCTCGACAATGAAGTCCATGGAAAGATGTGTCCAAGGATGCTCACAATTAGCAATAGGTTGAAGAAGACCCACAGGAAGACGTTGAGGAGTCTTATTCTGTGCACAAACTGAGCAGGAGGTAACATACGCAGCAAAATCAGAACGAAGACCTGACCACCAGAATTGTTGAGTGACAGACCAAATCATTTGGTTGACCTGCGGCTTTAGGATAGTGGTAAGTGTGCAAAAGTTTAGTTCGAAGATTCTCAGGAACAAAACACTTACCACTAGGTTTCTCAGGAGGTGCATTGGTTTGTGCAGCCAGGATCTCCCCCAAGGGAAAAGTCAAATTAGTACGTATGGTAGCTAAAATATGATCAGGAGGTATAACAGGAGTAGGTACAGACTCCTCCTTGGACAGAGGCGAAAATTGCTGAGAGAGGGCATCAGCCCTAACATTCTTACCACCAGGCAGGTAGGAGACAACATAATTAAACATAGACAAAAATAGCGCCCATCGAGGTGACAAACGTTTTGCTTCAGATAGATAAGTTACATTTTTGTGGTCAGTAAGAATGAGCACTGGCACGCTAGTATCCCCGAGAAGATGCCTCCATTCATTGAGTGCCAAAATTATAGCCAGCAATTCCCTGTCGTCAATTTCATAATTGCACTCCGCTGGAGACATTTTCTTAGAGAAGAAACCACATGGATACCAGGAACCGTCAGGTGTAGGACGTTGAGACAAGAGGGCACCTACTCCAGTCTCAGACGCATCGACCTCAAGAACGAAAGGCAGGACAGGGTTAGGATGAGCCAGAACTGGAGCGGCAGCAAAGGCAGTCAAGACTATCAAAGGTCTTAATGGCAGTAGGTGACCAACGGAGTGGATCATTCTCTTTACGGGTCATGTCTGATAGATTTGACCAAGGAAGAAAGGTTTTTTAAAAAACGTTGAATAGACCGAAGACCAACTGGGCGAGGCCACTGCAGAACTGCAGATAACTTGTCAGGATCCATGGAGAACCCTGCAACGGAGATAACATAACCTAGGAAGGTTACTTGAGTCTGATGGAACTCACATTTCTTGAATTTACAAAACAAGCCATTCTAAAGTAGTCTCTGAAGAACTCGTGTAACATCAGAACGATGAGCCTCAAGTGTGAGTGAGTGTATGAGGATGTCAGCAAGAGAGGTGAGTAAAATGGCTGCCAGCAGCACATGGCAAGCAAAACAGGGGAAAAAACCTGACAGCGGCTACCTGGTCCTCCTTACATATTTCACAAATTTAACGTTTTTGCATTGGCTGAAGCAGCTTTTGGGAGAAAGGTTTTGCAGGCTGTGGTGCCCTCAGAATAGGATCCGCCTCTTTTAACCTCCCATTTTCATTCAGTGTCCTCTAGAGCTTGGGTATATGTTTCCCACAAGTAAGGAATGAAGCCTTGGAGTCTCCTCATATTAAGAAGGAAAACATAAAACAGAATTTATGTTTACCTGATAAATTACTTTCTCCAACGGTGTGTCCGGTCCACGGCGTCATCCTTACTTGTGGGGATATTCTCTTCCCCAACAGGAAATGGCAAAGAGCCCAGCAAAGCTGGTCACATGATCCCTCCTAGGCTCCGCCTTCCCCAGTCATTCGACCGACGTAAAGGAGGAATATTTGCATAGGAGAAATCATATGATACCGTGGTGACTGTAGTTAAAGAAAATAAATCATCAGACCTGACTAAAAAACCAGGGCGGGCCGTGGACCGGACACACCGTTGGAGAAAGTAATTTATCAGGTAAACATAAATTCTGTTTTCTCCAACATAGGTGTGTCCGGTCCACGGCGTCATCCTTACTTGTGGGAACCAATACCAAAGCTTTAGGACACGGATGATGGGAGGGAGCAAATCAGGTCACCTAGATGGAAGGCACCACGGTTTGCAAAACCTTTCTCCCAAAAATAGCCTCAGAAGAAGCAAAAGTATCAAATTTGTGATTCTTTCAGGAGGCTGCCGTCCGGCAGTCTCATAAGCCAATCTGATGATGCTTTTAAGCCAAAAAGATAGAGAGGTAGAAGTTGCTTTTTGACCTCTCCTTTTACCAGAATAAACAACAAACAAGGAAGAAGTTTGTCTGAAATCCTTTGTAGCATCTAAATAGAATTTTAGAGCACGCACTACATCCAAATTGTGCAACAAACGTTCCTTCTTTGAAACTGGATTCGGACACAAAGAAGGCACGACTATCTCCTGGTTAATGTTTTTGTTAGAAACAACTTTCGGAAGAAAACCAGGTTTAGTACGCAAAACCACCTTATCTGCATGGAACACCAGATAAGGAGGAGAACACTGCAGAGCAGATAACTCTGAAACTCTTCTAGCAGAAGAAATTGCAACCAAAAACAAAACTTTCCAAGATAATAACTTGATATCAACGGAATGTAGGGGCTCAAACGGAACCCCCTGAAGAACTGAAAGAACTAAATTGAGACTCCAAGGGGGAGTCAAAGGTTTGTAAACAGGCTTGATTCTAACCAGAGCCTGAACAAAAGCCTGAACATCTGGCACAGCCACCAGCTTTTTGTGAAGTAAAACAGATAAAGCAGAAATCTGTCCCTTCAAAGAACTTGCAGATAATCCTTTCTCCAAACCTTCTTGAAGAAAGGATAGAATCTTAGGAATTTTTATCTTGTTCCATGGTAATCCTTTATTAGATTCACACCAACAGATATATTTTTTCCATATTTTATGGTAGATTTTTCTAGTTACAGGCTTCCTGGCCTGAACAAGAGTATCAATGACAGAATCTGAGAACCCTCGCTTTGATAAAATCAAGCGTTCAATCTCCAAGCAGTCAGTTGGAGTGAAACCAGATTCGGATGTTCGAACTGACCTTGAACAAGAAGGTCCTGTCTCAAAGGTAGCTTCCATGGTGGAGCCGATGACATATTCACCAGGTCTGCATACCAAGTCCTGCGTGGCCACGCAGGAGCTATCAAGATCACCGATGCCCTCTCCTGATTGATCCTGGCTACCAGCCTGGGGATGAGAGGAAACGGTGGGAATACATACGCTAGGTTGAAGGTCCAAGGTGCTACTAGTGCATCTACTAGAGTCGCCTTGGGATCCCTGGATCTGGACCCGTAGCAAGGAACCTTGAAGTTCTGACGAGAGGCCATCAGATCCATGTCTGGAATGCCCCACAATTGAGTTATTTGGGCAAAGATTTCCGGATGGAGTTCCCACTCCCCCGGATGAAATGTCTGACGACAATTCGCTTCCCAATTTTCCACGCCTGGGATGTGGATTGCAGACAAGTGGCAGGAGTGAGTCTCCGCCCATTGAATGATTTTGGTCACTTCTTCCATCGCCAGGGAACTCCTTGTTCCCCCCTGATGGTTGATATACGCAACAGTCGTCATGTTGTCTGATTGAAACCGTACGAATTTGGCCTTTGCTAGCTGAGGCCAAGCCTTGAGAGCATTGAATATCGCTCTCAGTTCCAGAATGTTTATCGGGAGAAGAGATTCTTCCCGAGACCAAAGACCCTGAGCTTTCAGGGGTTCCCAGACCGCGCCCCAGCCTACCAGACTGGCGTCGGTCGTGACAATGACCCACTCTGGTCTGCGGAAGCTCATCCCCTGTGACAGGTTGTCCAGGGTTAGCCACCAACGGAGTGAATCTCTGGTCCTCTGATCTACTTGTATCGTCGGAGACAAGTCTGTATAATCCCCATTCCACTGACTGAGCATGCACAGTTGTAATGGTCTCAGATGAATTCGCGCAAAATGAACTATGTCCATTGCCGCGACCATTAAACCTATTACTTCCATACACTGTGCTATGGAAGGAAGAAGAACAGAATGAAGTACTTGACAAGAGCTTAGAAGTTTTGATTTTCTGGCTTCTGTCAGAAAAATCCTCATTTCTAAGGAGTCTATTATTGTTCCCAAGAAGGGAACTCTTGTTGACGGAGAAAGAGAACTTTTTTCTACGTTCACTTTCCACCCGTGAGATCTGAGAAAGGCCAGGACAATGTCCGTATGAGCCTTTGCTTGTGGTAGGGACGACGCTTGAATCAGTATGTCGTCCAAGTAAGGTACTACTGCAATGCCCCTTGGTCGTAGCACCGCTAGAAGGGACCCTAGTACCTTTGTGAAAATTCTTGGAGCAGTGGCTAATCCGAATGGAAGTGCCACAAACTGGTAATGCTTGTCCAGAAAGGCGAACCTTAGGAACCGATGATGTTCCTTGTGGATAGGAATATGTAGATACGCATCCTTTAAATCCACCGTGGTCATGAATTGACCTTCCTGGATGGAAGGAAGAATTGTCCGAATGGTTTCCATTTTGAACGATGGAACCTTGAGAAACTTGTTTAGGATCTTGAGATCTAAGATTGGTCTGAATGTTCCCTCTTTTTTGGGAACTATGAACAGATTGGAGTAGAATCCCATCCCTTGTTCTCCTAATGGAACAGGATGAATCACTCCCATTTTTAACAGGTCTTCTACACAATGTAAGAATGCCTGTCTTTTTATGTGGTCTGAAGACAATTGAGACCTGTGGAACCTCCCCCTTGGGGAAAGCTCCTTGAATTCCAGAAGATAACCTTGGGAGACTATTTCTAGCGCCCAAGGATCCGGAACATCTCTTGCCCAAGCCTGAGCGAAGAGAGAAAGTCTGCCCCCCACCAGATCCGGTCCCGGATCGGGGGCCAACATCTCATGCTGTCTTGGTAGCAGTGGCAGGTTTCTTGGCCTGCTTACCTTTGTTCCAGCCTTGCATTGGCCTCCAGGCTGGCTTGGTTTGAGAAGTGTTACCCTCTTGCTTAGAGGATGTAGCACTTGGGGCTGGTCCGTTTCTGCGAAAGGGACGAAAATTTGGTTTATTTTTAGCCTTGAAAGACCTATCCTGAGGAAGGGCGTGGCCCTTACCCCCAGTGATATCAGAAATAATCTCTTTCAAGTCAGGGCCAAACAGCGTTTTCCCCTTGAAAGGTATGTTAAGCAATTTGTTCTTGGAAGACGCATCCGCTGACCAAGATTTTAGCCAAAGCGCTCTGCGCGCCACAATAGCAAACCCTGAATTTTTTGCCGCTAATCTAGCCAATTGCAAAGTGGCGTCTAAAGTAAAAGAGTTAGCCAATTTGAGAGCATGAATTCTGTCCATAATCTCCTCATAAGAAGAATCTTTATTGAGCGACTTTTCTAGTTCATCGAACCAGAAACACGCTGCTGTAGTGACAGGAACAATGCATGAAATGGGTTGTAGAAGGTAACCTTGCTGAACAAACATCTTTTTAAGCAAACCCTCTAATTTTTTATCCATAGGATCTTTGAAAGCACAACTATCTTCTATAGGGATAGTAGTGCGTTTGTTTAGAGTAGAAACCGCCCCCTCGACCTTGGGGACTGTCTGCCATAAGTCCTTTCTGGGGTCGACCATAGGAAACAATTTCTTAAATATAGGGGGAGGGACAAAAGGTATGCCGGGCCTTTCCCATTCTTTGTTTACAATGTCCGCCACCCGCTTGGGTATAGGAAAAGCTTCGGGGGGCCCCGGGACCTCTAGGAACTTGTCCATCTTACATAATTTCTCTGGAATGACCAAATTCTCACAATCATCCAGAGTAGATAACACCTCCTTAAGCAGAGCGCGGAGATGTTCCAATTTAAATTTGAATGTAATCACATCAGGTTCAGCTTGTTGAGAAATTTTCCCTGAATCTGAAATTTCTCCCTCAGACAAAACCTCCCTGGCCCCCTCAGACTGGTGTAGGGGCATTTCAGAACCATTATCATCAGCGTCCTCATGCTCTTCAGTATTTTCTAAAACAGAGCAGTCGCGCTTTCGCTGATAAGTGGGCATTTTGGCTAAAATGTTTTTGATAGAATTATCCATTACAGCCGTTAATTGTTGCATAGTAAGGAGTATTGGCGCACTAGATGTACTAGGGGCCTCCTGTGTGGGCAAGACTGGCGTAGACGAAGGAGGGGATGATGCAGTACCATGCTTACTCCCCTCACTTGAGGAATCATCTTGGGCATCATTTTCTCTAAATTTTGTGTCACATAAATCACATCTATTTAAATGAGAAGGAACCTTGGCTTCCTCACATACAGAACATAGTCTATCTGATAGTTCAGACATGTTAAACAGGCATAAACTTGATAACAAAGTACAAAAAACGTTTTAAAATAAAACCGTTACTGTCACTTTAAATTTTAAACTGAACACACTTTATTACTGAAAATGTGAAAAAGTATGAAGGAATTTTTCAAAATTCACCAAAATTTCACCACAGTGTCTTAAAGCCTTAAAAGTATTGCACACCAAATTTGAAAGCTTTAACTCTTAAAATAACGGAACCGGAGCCGTTTTTATATTTAACCCCTATACAGTCCCTGGTATCTGCTTTGCTGAGACCCAACCAAGCCCAAAGGGGAATACGATACCAAATGACGCCTTCAGTAAGCTTTTTCTATGTATCTGAGCTCCTCACACATGCATCTGCATGCCTTGCTTCCCAAAAACAACTGCGCAATAGAGGCGCGAAAATGAGGCTCTGCCTATGATTAGAGAAGGCCCCCAGTGAAAAAGGTGTCCAATACAGTGCCTGCCGGTTATTTTACATAATTCCCAAGAATAAAATAACTCCTCAAAGCTATGAAGTATTAAAAATGCTTATAAATCAATCGTTTTAGCCCAGAAAAATGTCTACCAGTCTTTAAAGCCCTTGTGAAGCCCTTTATTCTCATTTAATAAAAATGGCTTACCGGATCCCATAGGGAAAATGACAGCTTCCAGCATTACCACGTCTTGTTAGAAATGTGTCATACCTCAAGCAGCAAAAGTCTGCTCACTGTTTCCCCCAACTGAAGTTAATTCCTCTCAACAGTCCTGTGTGGAAACAGCCATCGATTTTAGTAACGGTTGCTAAAATCATTTTCCTCTTACAAACAGAAATCTTCATCTCTTTTCTGTTTCAGAGTAAATAGTACATACCAGCACTATTTTAAAATAACAAACTCTTGATTGAAGAATAAAAACTACATTTAAACACCAAAAAAACTCTAAGCCATCTCCGTGGAGATGTTGCCTGTACAACGGCAAAGAGAATGACTGGGGAAGGCGGAGCCTAGGAGGGATCATGTGACCAGCTTTGCTGGGCTCTTTGCCATTTCCTGTTGGGGAAGAGAATATCCCCACAAGTAAGGATGACGCCGTGGACCGGACACACCTATGTTGGAGAAATTATGCTTACCAGATAATTTCCTTTCCTTCTGTATGAGGAGAGTCCACAACCCCTGCCCGTTTTTCTCCGTTGCGCAGACCTACATTTTTGTTTATTCTTCTGGCACCCTTTATGCCCTGATACTTCTCCTACAGTTCCTTGTTCCCTTGGTTGAATGACTGAGATAAGAGGGAAGTGGGGGAGGTATTTAAGCCTTTGGATGAGGTGTCTTTGCCTCCTCCTGGTGGCCAGGTTCTGTATTCCCACAAGTAAGGAATGAAGCCGTGGACTCTCCTCATACAGAAGGAAAATAAATTATCTGGTAAGCATAATTTATGCTATATACACACACACACACATATATATACACACACAGTATCTCACAAAAGTGAGTACACCCCTCACATTTTTGTAAATATTTTATTATATCTTTTCATGTGACAACACTAAAGAAATGACACTTGGCTACAATGTAAAGTAGTGAGTGTACAGCCTGTATAACAGTGTAAATTTGCTGTCCACTCAAAATAACAACACTCAGCCAATAATGTCTAAACTGTTGGCAACAAAGTGAGTACACCCCTTAGTGGAAATGCACAAAGTGTCAATATTTTGTGTGGCAACCATTTTCCAGCACTGCCTTGACCCTCTTGGGAATGAAGTTCACCAGAGATACACAGGTTGCCACTGGAGCCCTCTTCCCCTCATACATGACAATATCACTGAGCTGGTGGATGTAAGAAACCTTGTGCTTCCCCACCTTCCGTTTGAGGATGCCCCAAAGATGCTCAATAGGGTTAGGGCTGGAGACATGCTAGGCCAGTCCATCACCTTTACTCTCAGCTTCTTTAGCAAGGCAGTGGTCGTCTTGGAGGTGTGTTTGGGTTTATTATCATGTTGGAATACTGCCCTGCGGCCCACTCTGAAGAGAGTGGATCATGCTCTGCTTCAGTTTATCACAGTACATGTTGGCATTCATTGTTCCCTCAATGAACTGTAGCTACCCAGTGCTGGCAGCAATCATGCAGGCCCAGACCATGACACTCCCACCACCATGCTTGACTGTAGGCAAGACACACTTGTCTTTGTACACCTCAGCTGGTTGCCTCTATATACGCTTGACACCATCTCCACCAAATATGTTTATGTTTATCTTGGTCTCATTGGACCACAGCACATGGTTCCAGTAATCCATGTCCTTAGTCTGTAGCAAACTGTTTGCAGGCTTTCTTGTGCATTATCTTTACAAGAGGCTTCCTTCTAGGATGACAGCCATGCAGACCAATTTGATGCAGTGTGCGGTGTATGGTCTGAGCACTGACAGGCTGACCCCCCCCACTCCAACCTCTGCAGCAATGCTGGCAGCACTTATACGTCTATTTCCCAAAGACAACCTCAGGGTATGACATTGAGCACGTGCACTCAACTTCTTTGGTCGACGATGGCGAGGCCTGTTCTGGGTGAAACCTGTACTGTGAAACCGCTGTATGGTCTTGCCCACAGTGCTGCAGCTCAGTTTCAGGGTCTTGGCAATCTTCTTGTAGCCTAGGCCATCTTTATGTAGAGCAACAATTCTTTTTTTCAGATTCTCAGAGACAGTTCTTTGCCATGAGATGCCATGTTGAACTTCCAGTGACCAGTATGAGAGAGTGTGAGAGCGATAACACAAAATTGAACACACCTGCTCGCGATTCACACCTGAGACCTTGTAATACTAACAAGTCACATGGCACAGGGAGAGAAAATGGCTAATTGGGCCCAATTAGGACATTTCCACTTAGGGGTGTACTTTTGTTGCCAATGGTTTAGACATTAATGGCTGTGTGTTGAGTTATTTTAAGGGGACAGTAAATTTACACTGTTATACAGGATGTACATCCACTACTTTACATTGTAGCAAAGTGTCATTTCTTCAGTGTTGTCACATGAAAAGATATAATAAAATATTTACAAAAATGTGAGGGGTGTAGCCAGAGTAATTTTATCCGTGTTGTACTTATCTTTTTTTCTTGTTAATGACATCACTATTTTCTAGTAAAGATATATGTTAAATTAGTATTTTATTGTGATAACCTCTCTGTAAGAAGTGTTTTCTCATTTCTTCAATTTGGATCTCTGCCAGTTTCTCATTCGTATTGTTTCTTTTGAACCTGATAAACTGTGATTTTGGAAGGGCCTTTTTCAAGGCAGGAGGATGGCAGCTTGATGCATCTAGCAGCGAGTTCTTGTCTGTTGGTTTCCTGTATAATGTTGTACTCAACTTATTACCCTCTTTGTATATCTTTAGGAAGTAGCTCTTCCTTAGGCAGGTCTCCAATAGATCTAGAATTAGCTCAAAAGGTGGACCCACATATGGGTATTTCAATAGCTGTCTTCTAACTGCTGCCAAGCCGCCTTGATGAGAAATGACCGTATACAAGCTAGTAACATCTAGTGTCACTAGCAGATCTTCTTTAATGTTGAAGTTTGTTCTAATGACATTATTAGAATCTTTTATATACATGTTCATGTTCTGGACCAGAGGTTTTAGTAGACTATCCACGTATATAGCCAGGGGTTGAAGTATCGACTCTACTGCAGAGACTATAGGACGACAATTTATACCAAGGGGCTTCAGGGTTAAAAATGTCCCAACCCTAGGTAAAAATAATCCCACATTCTGTGAAAGGTGGTTTAACATTTTATATAAATGTGCATTGGACTTGATGTTACTAGTAGTCCAAGAAGTAAGAATTCTACTCTCACAGGTGAGAACAGAGATAGAACAATACACCACTGAACATAATAACACCATCAACATTAAAGAAGATGATCTGCTAGTGACACTAGATGTCACTAGCTTGTATATGGTCATTCCTCATCAAGAAGGCTTGGCAACAGTAAGAAGACAACTATTGAAATACCCATACGTGGGTCCAACTATTGAGCTAATTCTAGATCTATTGGATACCTGCCTAAGTAAGTACTACTACAGTTTCGAAAGCCAGTTTTATCTTCCTTAACTAATGGGTACTACGATGGGGTCCAGTGTGGCCCCATCGTATGCTAACATATTTATGTCTGAGTTTGAGGATAATGGTACAACTTTTTTTCAAAGGTCAGAAATTGTTTATTTCGAAAGATACATAGATGATCTGCTATTGGTTTGATCTGGCCATGAAGATCTGCAAGTATGGTTCAACGAATTGAACACAGAACATAAAACGCTGAAATTCAAGATAAATTACAACCATAGAGAAATTAAATTTCTGGACCTAAAGATTTACAAAGAGGATAATAAGTTGAGTACAACATCATACAGGAAACCAACAGACAAGAACTCGCTGCTAGATGCATCAAGCGCCCATCCTCCTGCCTTGAAAAAGGCCCTTCCAAAACCACAGTTTATTAGGGTCAAAAGAAACAATACAGAGGAGAAAACTGGCAGAGATCCAAATTGAAGAAATGAGACAACGCTTCTTACAGAGAGGTTATCACAACAAAATACTAAATCACCATATAGAAAATAGTGATATCATTAACAAAAAAAAAAAAGATGAGCACAACACGGATAAAATGACTCTGGCTATGACATACTCAGCAGATAAAAATGAGTTAAGCTCCATACTCAAAGAAAACTGGGGGATACTCTTCATTGATGAAACACTCTTTTGATAAAATGAAGACCCCTTGAATAGGGTACAGACGAGGGAGACCACTTAAGGACAGCTTACAAAAAACAGATTCGCATCATTGTTAGAATACGAAGACTTGGCTAGAAAATGTGAAACCAGGATGCTAACAAATGTAGCGGGTACACTACATGCAATGGGATGCTGAAAGGACGTTTCTTTCATCACCCGAGAAATAGGAAGAAATATTTTCTTAAACATACGTTAACATGCACCATGAACTTTGTGGTATACTTATTACACTGTCCTATGTAGGAAAAACATGTGACAAGCAGGGATGCGCCGCTACTGGCTGCCACACTTTCCTCAGGCTCCTGACCTCTACAGGATTTATCTTAATTTTAACCTCCTTACATTCAAAATTCATCCCAATTAATTCAAGGACCAATATCGACTCCACTTAACGCACAACTAGACTCATCAAAGTTGAACGGATGGCATTACTACAGTGAGATACTCAACGGATGGAAACACTCCCACCGGAACATCTTGCTTAGATTTAATTACTAAACACAAGAAAAACTAATCAATGAAATCTATTTCACTAAAACACTGGTTTTAAAACCTGTGCATGCTTTATCTGTTATCTACAATGCTGCCTGAATGCTGCCTGAAGTGCAAAATCTCACACCTCACTCTGGCCTGAATCCTATAGAGCAGGGCAATGTAACCAATGTAACCAGCCCCCACTGCTAACATACCTACAAAAAATAGAAGCTATTTTAACCCATTCACTGCAGAGGGAATGACCACCTATACACCCTCACATCTGCACTCCTTAAGACCCCAAAAAGGAGACTTCAACACTTGGATTGACAACATCCTATCCCTGCTTGGGCAGGATCTCCTCGGGTTCACACAAATCGCCACCACTCCCACCCACAGAAAAGATCATACACTTGATCTAGTGTTCCAGTCTGGACTAGAAGTGTCACCAGTAACTGTAAACCCAGTTACCTGGTCAGACCACCACTCCATTCACTTCTTCATTGTATCACAATCAACCAGACACCAGCCTCAGAACCTGGTTGAACACCGCTCATTAAAAGGGGGGACACCACTGGATGTAGCATCACATATGGATCTAAGTAATCTAATAGGCACCTGCGAAGACCCCAGCTCCTTAGTCCGACTCTACAACAAAACCATGAGAGACACCCTAGGAAGCATTGCACTAACTCGCATACGCACTGTCAAAACCAACAACAATGCACCGTGGTTTGATAGCTCCATCAGAGAAATGAAAAGAACAGGACATAAACTCGAGAGAAAGTGGCACAGAACACATGATCCAGAGGATAAAGCCACTCTTACCAAACATCTAAATAAATATAAATCCAAGATAACTCAAACAATCTTCATTTTTATCATGCAAAATTGCACTCTCCCACAATAGACCCAAGCAACTGTTTTGCACAGTAGAAAGGCTCTGCAAACCAGCATGCATGCTTAGCCCCACCAACTTTTCTCAGGATAAATGTGAAGCATTTGCGAACTTCTTCAGAGACAAGAAGAACCACAGTGTAGCGGATCTGAGATATACTTTCATTGATCATGTCCCTCCGCTTCCAAGAGTGGGTGACCGTAACAAAGTCTTGATGCAGAGAGAAGCGAGATGGACATTTGAACTGGAGACGCTGATACCCAAAGGTTTCAATACTAAGACTGAGTGGCATAGCTTTCTGTAACACTCGTTCTCTGGCCTGATGGATAGAATCTCTTTAAATCTGAAGTTGTTGTTTTAGTTTCTATGCCTTTAATATCATAATCTGATACATCGCATGGAGAGTCATAAGTCTTGGACTATGGACAACTTTGTCAATTGTATAGTAGTCATTTGATATACATTTAAAGGGACATTATACACGCATGTTTTCTTTGCATAAAAGTTTTGTAGATGATCTATTTATATAGCCCATAAAGTAGTTGTTTTTTTAAAAAAAAAAAAATAGTTTTTCTTATTTTTAAATAACATTGCTCTGATTTTCAGACTCCTAACCAAGCCCCAAAGTTTTATGAGAATACCGTCGGCTACCTTCTCCAGCTTGCTCCTGTTTGTGTAAAGGGTCTTTTCATATGCAAAAGAATGGGGAGGGTCTTATTTCCCACTTGCAGTGGGCTTTCCAGTCTACCTTTTCAACAGAGCTAAACTGAGTGCTTCTAAGTAAGTTTTTAAACAGTTTTATACTGGATTTTTATATAAGTTTCTGTGCATCTTATTCTTTATAGTAGTGTCTATTACATGCAGTTATATGAAAATGAGTGTATACTGTCCCTTTAAGTTTATATTTGCATTTATATTTGCCCTTTTCCCTTAAGGTTTGATTATTTATATGTCTATCTATTTTCCCGTCTTTGTATACCACCATTAGTTTTTCGTTTTTGATATATAGTCATCTGTTGTCTCGACTATAAATATCTAATAATGATGCTGATTGAGGGCTGTGACACTTTTTGTATTTTTGCATTGTTTGCCTTTGTTTTTAATGTTAGTTTAAAATAAGATTGGGGGCCAACGGTAAAGCAGCACGATAGGACATCACATGTTCACTATTTTTTCGCCGGATAGTTACTAGGTCACAAACGTCGTCCTTGGTGACGTAAGCAAGACCCCGGGGAACTGCCGGGACGTAAGTTACATATGATCACAAGATAATCGTATAGGATATATAGGCAGTAGTCTGCTGTTTGTTACATAACTGTTAGATTAGTCACATTTTATTTATTTATGTATAAACACAGGCTTTTAGATAGTGTACAGCGGTCGGTAGCTAGGCAACATACGGTGCCTGCTTGTGATGTATGCTATGCGCCGGACATCACTGCTTGAACACACACGAGGTGATTAGCGATAATGATTATCACATATGTGGTGAGTAGAGTATATAAGGTTGGGATTTTGTATTTTTATTTGTATGAGTCTGAGGACGGGGGTAAAACCCTGAAACGTCACTCTCTTGGATTAAACTTTTTGCCACTTTTAAATCCGGTGAGTGCCTGCCTTTATTTGTGACTGTTGATACTTTGCTGAGCATCCATATACAAACAAAAGTATTTCAGCACTCCAGCCAGGTATTGCAAGTCACCCAAGGGCCACTAACTAAGGCCCAAAAAAATAATTTAACAGATAGCAGGAGGGTGACAGCAAATTCCAATATTTATTTAATGAAGACAAAAATACATGCCCCGGTCAAAGAGGATTTATCGTGAGTGCTAAACCCATATGTGATATCTCTCTCTATATACACACACGTGTGTGTGTGTGTATGTATATATATATATATATATATATATATATATATATATATATATATAAATATATATATATATATATATATATATATATACAGATTATTTTGGAAGTGAAGGGCACTCTCTGGATTTTTGCAGAAAAATAGAATGTTTTTATTTGTAATAACGAGTCATCAAGGACAAAGTCGACGTTTCGGCTCGTTTCAGAGCCTTCTTCAAGAAATAGAAATCTGTAAATCAAGTTAAGAAAAGAACAAATGCTAATACAGTATCCAATATAAAGTGATAACAAACACCCAACACCAATACTATACTACATTAAAAACCGTTGAGAATAAACCCTATCTCAGAACCAACAATGTGGCTATAGTAAACATCCACTCGCACAAATAACCCTCTAACAACCAGCAAAAAAGCCGGTAAGGAGCCAGAGAGAGACTATTAGAGGGTACCAATCCAAAAACAGAACATGTATAATATGCTTAGATAACCGAATTCTTGCACAAAGATGGAAAAAGATACATATTATATGATTTATCATTCAGGAAATTTTTACAGAGTCCGGAATACTACTGGGTATTTCACTAGAACTCAAAAGTAAAACAACCTATTGGTCCTGAATGATAAATCATATAATATGTATCTTAGGAAAGAAAAGTCTCTACTCTCATCCAGAAAAACTAAAGCGTCTTCAGATTACAAGACACTACTGGAACTTCAAATGAGATCGGGTTCTATGGTCAGATGAAACCAAGATAGATCTTTGTGACAAAGACCAGAGGTGGTTTTGGTGCACACAGAGAGGTAGCCATATGGAAACGTCCCTTATGTCAACCGGTTAAATATAGTAGTGGCTCTTTTTCTGCCTCAATCTGGGACATTTTGTTAGGATACATGGTATCATGGACTATCAAATATCAACAGATATTAAATGAACACCTGACGGCCATGGATGGATCTTCCAGCAGGACAATGATGCAAAACATACATGAAAATCATCAGAAAAATTGTTTACTGACCACAAAAATCAAAGTCCTGCCATGGCCATCCCAGTCCCTTGACTTGAACCCCATAAAAAAAACATGTGTGGTGAACTGAAGAGGAGAGAACACAAGTATAAACATAGGAATTTGAAGGATCTGGACATATTCTGTATGGAGGAATGGTCTCAGATCCCTTGACATGTATTCTCCAACCTCATCAGGCTTTACAGGAAAAACCTTAGAGCTGTTATCTTGGCAAAGGGCCCCAATATTAGTGGAAGACACTATATATAGCAGAGTACTGGGTCCTGACTATTTGCTGGAAACTTATTAGGCATGAAAAACTTGTTGCGCCGCACCCTTCTCCTGCACAATCCATTCAGGACCTTTTGTTTTGCAAGATGGATTCTCACCCAAAGTGGTGGAAAGATGGTAGTTGACACTTAAGCGATATTACCAATTTAGCCGCTAATAAAAATATACAGCTAGGTATTTATAGCGCTTTGAGAGCACGCTTGTATAAATCCAGATCTTAGAGTAGGGATCATGTCCAGGAATCAACCCGGCTACGAAAAATATCCGAAGGCATCGAGCGGCTACCTAATCCCACATTCGGATCATCATGAAGAATCTGAATGCATGTAACTATTAGATAGACCACCTCTCCCTTAGCGGACGATTAATATATTCTATTCTTGGCATTTGTGACATCATAGGGATTCCTTTACCAGACAACCAATGCTGGGGGACCAGAGATGGTTAGCTGATAATTAACCATGAGGCCCTCTCTTTTCACCATCAAATAAACTCTTAATTGCCCAGTACTTGTCAAATCAAGGAAGATGAGGGAGTGGGAAAGGGTATATGAGGAAATAGAATGAAGATTTGCAATCGGCTACACCAGGTCAGATATCCGATGTGCGACATTGTACAAATTATATTTAAAGATAACAATTAGATGGCACATGGTCCATGTTAAGCTTCACAGTATTTTCCAAACCTGCACCAACTTGTGCTGGAGAGGTTCAGTGAGATTGGTTCACATCTTCATATTTGGTGGGCCTGTTCTAAGTTCAAACATTACCGGGGCTTTGGTAGCAAGGGTGCTAAAGGAATTGGGTCAATTTCGTACCTTGACATGACACACATGATTAAGGGGTAACACCCAAAACATTATGGTTTTTGCTTTGTGTGCCAATAAATGGTTATTTTACACTGTGCTGTTGCATCTTTGAGATATTTATCTATTTCGTACCTTGTCAGCCCCAGAGGCACTCTTCCATTTGGGTATGTGGAGGCTCTACAAACAGGATAAATACCTAGCTTTGTATATATTAGCGGCTTAATTGGCAATAGAAAGTCAGTTGATAAAGCAGGAAGAACCCACCTCGAATCAAGCTCTGGACATTATCCAGTACATAAAGACAATGAAGGAATATTGTCTGAGGACTGATGGTCGGGTAGAGATTCATAGTATTTAATGGGTTGTTTGCGACGAGTGGGTGATTAAGCCCTTAAGGTGTCTTTCTTTCTTTCATGTAATTGGCCATGAGCTAGTGACGTATGGGATATACATTCCTACCAGGAGGGGCAAAGTTTCCCAAATCTCAAAATGCCTATAAATACACCCCCCACCACACCCACAATTCAGTTTTACAAACTTTGCCTCCTATGGAGGTGGTGAAGTAAATTTGTGCTAGATTTCTACGTTGATATGCGCTTCTCAGCATGCTGAAGCCCGGTTCCTCTCAGAGTGCAGTGAATGACAGAGGGATGTGAAGGGAGTATTACCTACTGAATGCAATGGTCATCCTAACGGGGATCTATTTCATAGGTTCTCTGTTTTCGGTAGAAGAGATTCATCTCATACCTCCCTTTTCAGATCGACGATATACTCTTATATACCATTACCTCTGCTGATTCTCGTTTCAGTACTGGTTTGGCTATCTACTTTATGTAGATGAGTGTCTTTTGGCAAGTATGTTTTCCTTTATTAAGACACTCTTAGCTATGGTTTGGCACTTTAAATGTAAAGTTCTAAATATATTGTTTATACATATATTTGCCATGATTCAGGTTTATCAGTATATTTCCTTTTTGCAGACTGTCAGTTTCATTTTGGGAAATGCACATATAAAAAAAAAAAAAAATTCTTACCTGAAATTTTTCAAATTGACTTTTTTCTAAATTGCGGGCTGTTAGGCTCGCGGGTGCACAAAATGCTATAATTTATTGCGTCATTCTTGGCGCAACTTTTTTTGGCGCGAGAATTACGTTTGTTGACGTATTTTCGTAATTTCCGGCGTCTTAGTTGGCGCCGAGAATTTTCAAGTAGTTGTGTCATCTACGTGTTTGTTGCAGACGTTTTGGCACCAAAAATATTTTGTCAGTTGTAGGCATCATACTTGGCACCAGAATTTTGACATTATTTAAGTCTTCATGTATTTTTGCTTCTGGTTTCCAGAGGCTTATTCTGCTTCTGGTTTCCAGAGGCTTATTCTGTTTGCATTTTTTCCCTTTCCTGAAACTGTCATATAAGGAAATTGATAATTTTGCTTTATATGTTATTTTTTCTCTTACATATTGCAATATGTCTCAATCTGATCCTGTTTCAGAATCCACTATTGGAATCCTGCTGCCTGATGTCGGTTCTACCAAAGCTAAGTGCACTTGTTGTAAACTTGTGGTAACTGTTCCTCCGGCTGTAGTTTGTGATAGTTGTCATGACAAACTTTTACATGCAGAAAATATTTCCATTAGTAGTAATCCATTACCTGTTATTCCTTCAACATCTAATGCTCAGGATATTACTGTTAATGTGAGAAAATTTGTTTCTAATTCTATTCAGAAGGCTTTGTCTGTCATACCACCTAACATAAAAGGTCTTTTAAAACGTCTCATAAAATTGATGAATTTTTAAATGACCCTCATCAGAGATAGATAAATCAGAATGTTGTCGATCTATCTGGTTCAGAAGATTCTGCCTCAGATATTGACACTGACAAATCTTCATACTTATTTAAAATGGAGTATATTCGTTCCTTATTGAAGAAGGTGTTGATTGCATTAAATATGGAGGAGACTAGTCCTCTCGATATTAAAACTAGCAAACGTTTAAATTCAGTTTTTAAACCTCATGTAGTTATTCCAGAGGTTTTTCCAGTTCCTGGTGCTATATTCAGATGTAATTACTAGGGAATGGAATAGACTGGGTACCTCTTTTACTCCTTCTTCAAGGTTTAAGAAACTGTACCCTTTGCCGTCTGATAGATTGGAGTTTTGGGAAAAGATCCCCAAAGTTGATGGGGCCATCTCTACTCTTGCTAAACGTACTACTATTCCTACGGCAGATAGTACTTCTTTTAAAGATCCTTTAGATAGGAAACTTGAATCTTATCTAAGGAAAGCTTATTTTTGTTCAGGTCATCTTCTTAGGCCTGCTATTTCTTTGGCTGATGTTGCAGCTGCGTCAACTTTTTGGTTGGAAACCCTAGCGCAACAAGTATCAGATCATAATGTGTATAGCATTAAGTTAAGTTAATTCAACATGCTAATAATTTCATCTGTGATGCCATTTTTGATATCATCAGAATTGATGTCAGATATATGTCTTTAGCGCTTTTAGCTAGAAGAGCTTTATGGCTTAAATCTTAGAATGCTGATATGACTTCTAAATCAACGTTGCTATCTTTCTCTTTCCAAGGTAATAAATTATTTGGTTCCCAGTTGGATTCAATTATTTCAACTGTCACTGGGGGGAAGGGAGCTTTTTTTGCCTCAGGATAAAAAAAATCTAAGGGTAAATTTAAGGCTGCTAACCGTCTTCGTTCCTGTCGACAAAATAAGGAACAGAAACCTGATCCTTCCCCTAAGGGAACGGTTTCCAATTGGAAGCCTTCTTCAGTCTGGAATAAATCCAAGACATTTAAAAGGTCTAAATTAGCCCCCAAGTCCGCATGAAGGTGCGGCCCTCCTTCCAGCTCAGCTGGTAGGGGGCAGACTAAAATTCTTCAAGGATGTTTGGATCAATTCAATCCAAAATCATTGGATTCAGAACATTGTTTCTCAAGGGTACAGAATAGGTTTCAAAGTAAGACCGTCTGTGAGAATTTTCTCTCTCTCACGCATTCCAGTGAACCCAGAAAAGTCTCAGGCTTTCCTGAAGTGTGTTTCAGACCTGGAGGTATCTGGGGCAATTGTGCCAGTTCCTGTTCAGGAACGGGGTCTGGGGTTTTATTCAAATCTGTTCATTGTCCCAAAGAAGGAGAATTCTTTCAGACCAGTTTTGGATCTAAAAATGTTGAACCGTTACGTGAGAATTCCAACATTCAAAATGGTGACTATAAAGACTATTCTGCCTTGTTCAGCAAGGGCATTATATGTCCACAATAGACTTACAGGATGCATATCTTCATATTCGGATTCATCCAGATCACCATCAGTTCCTGAGATTCTCTTCTCTAGACAAGCATTACCAATTTGTTGCTCTTCCTTTTGGCCTAGCAACAGCTCCAAGGATCTTTTCAAAGGTTCTCGGTGCCCTACTCTCTGTAATAAGAGAGCGGGGTATTGCGGTGTTTCCTTATTTGGACGATATCTTGGTACTTGCTCAGTCTTTACGTTAAGCAGAATCTCACACAAATCAACTAGTGTTGTTTCTTCAAAAACATGGTTGGAGGATCAATTTACCAAAAAGTTCTTTGATTCCTCCGACAAGGGTAACCTTTTTAGGTTTTCAAATAGATTCAGTATCCATGACTTTGTCTCTAACAGACAAGAGATGTCTGAAATTGGTTGCAGCTTGTCGGAACCTTCAGTTTCAATCATTCCCTTCAGTAGCTATGTGCATGGAGGTTTTAGATCTCATGACTGCAGCATCGGACGCGATCTCCTTTGCTCATTTTCACATGAGACCTCTTCAGCTTTGTATGCTGAATCAATGGTGCAGGGATTATACAAGGATATCACAATTAATATCCTTAAATCCCAATGTTCGACTATCTCTGACTTGGTGGTTAGATCACCATCGTTTAGTTCAGGGGGCCTCTTTTGTCCATCCAACCTGGACTGTGATCACAACAGATGCGAGTCTTTCAGGTTGGGGAGCTGTCTGGGGATCTCTGACAGCGCAGGGGGTTTGGAAATCTCAAAATGCGAGATTACAAATCAATATTTTGGAACTCCGTGCGATTCTCAGAGCTCTTCAGCTTTGGCCTCTTCTGAAGAGAGAACCGTTTATTTCTTTTCAGACAGACAATGTCACAACCATGGCATATGTCAATCATCAAGGTGGGACTCACAGTCCTCAAGCTAGGATACTTGCTTGGGCGGAATCCAGCTCCTGTCTAATTTCTGCAGTCCATATACCAGGTATAGACAATTGGGAAGCGGATTATCTCAGTCGCTAGACTTTACATCCGGGAGAGTGGTCTCTTCACCCAGATGTGTTTTTTCAGATTGTTCAGATGTGGGGGCTTCCAGAAATAGATCTGATGGCTTCTCATCTAAACAGGAAACTTCCCAGGTATCTGTCCAGGTATCCTCAGGCGGAAGCAGTGGATGCGTTGACACTTCCTTGCAGTTATCAACCTGCTTATATCTCTCCGACTCTAGTTCTTCTTCCAAGAGTGATTTCTAAAATCATAATGGAGCGTTCGTTTGTACTGCTGGTGGCTCCAGCATGGCCCCACAGGTTTTGGTATGCGGATCTTGTTCGGATGTCCAGTTCCCAACCTTGGCCACTTCCGTTAAGGCCAGACCTTCTGTCTCAAGGCCCTTTTTTCCCATCAGGATCTCAAACCATTAAATTTGAAGGTATGGAGATTGAACGCTTAGTGCTTAGTCATAGAGGTTTCTCTGACTCAGTGATTAATACTATGTTGCAGGCTCGCAAATCTGTGTCTAGAAAGATTATCGAGTTTGGAAGACTTACATTTTAAGGTGTTCTTCTCATAAATTCTCTTGGCATTCTTTTAGAATTCCTAGAATTTTACAGTTTCTTCAGGATAGTTTAGATAATGGTTTGTCTGCAAGTTCATTGAAAGGACAAATCTCTGCTCTTTCTGTTCTGTTTCACAGGAAAATTGCTAATCTTCCCGATATTCATTGTTTTGTTCAGGCTTTGGTTCGTATTAAGCCTGTCATTAAATCAATCTCTCCTCCTTGGAGTCTTAATTTGGTTTTGAAAGCTTTACAGGCTCCTCCGTTTGAGCCTATGCATTCTCTGGACATTAAATTACTTTCTTGGAAAGAATTGTTCCTTTTGGCCATCTCTTCTGCTAGAAGAGTTTCTGAATTATCTGCTCTTTCTTGTGAGTCTCCTTTTCTGATTTTTCATCAGGATAAGACGGTCTTGCGGACTTCATTTAAATTTTTACCTAAGGTTGTGAATTCCAACAACATTAGTAGAGAAATTGTTGTCCCTTCATTGTGTCCTAATCCTAAGAATTCTCTGGAGAGATCTTTACATTCTTTGGATGTGGTAAGAGCTTTGAAATATTATGTTGAAGCTACTAAAGATTTCAGAAAGACTTCTAGTCTATTTGTTATCTTTTCTGGTTCTAAGAAAGGTCAGAAGGCTTCTTCCATTTCTTTGGCATCTTGGTTAAAGCTATTGATTCATCATGCTTATTTGGAGTCAGGTAAATCCCCGCCTCAAAGGATTACGGCTCATTCTACTAGGTCAGTTTCTACTTCCTGGGCTTTTAGGAATAAAGCTTCTGTTGATCAGATTTGCAAAGCAGCAACTTGGTCTTCTTTGCATAATTTTACTAAATTCTACCATTTTGATGTTTTTTCTTCTTCAGAAGCAGTTTTTGGTAGAAAAGTACTTCAGGCAGCTGTTTCAGTTTGATTCTTCTGTTTATAATTTCAGTTTTTTTTCATTATAAGATTAAAATTTTTTATTTGGTTTGTGGATTAATTTTTCAGCGGCATTGGCATTTGGCTGTCTTTATTTTTATCCCTCCCTCTCTAGTGACTCTTGCGTGGAGTGCCACATCTTGGGTATTTGCTATTCCATACGTCACTAGCTCATGGACTCTTGCCAATTACATGAAAGAAAACATAATTTATGTAAGAGTTTACCTGATAAATTAATTTCTTTCATATTGGCAAGAGTCCATGAGACCCACCCTTTTTATGGTGGTTATGATTTTTTGTATAAAGCACAATTATTCCAATTCCTTGTTGATGCTTTCGCTCCTTTCTTATCACCCCACTTCTAGGCTATTCGTTAAACTGAATTGAGGGTGTGGTGGGGGGTGTATTTATAGGCATTTTGAGGTTTTGGAAACTTTGCCCCCTCCTGGTAGGAATGTATATCCCATACGTCACTAGCTCATGGACTCTTGCCAATATGAAAGAAATGCATTTATCAGGTAAATTCTTACATAAATTATGTTTTCTTTCTTTCCTTTCTTCCCTCCCTTTCCCCTTCTCCTCCCCCCCCCCCTCTTTTTTCTGTCTTACTCTGCATTTAACATGGCTTATTTATAAATCAAAGCACATTGATTGGTGAAACCTTTGTTTCCTTGTAGTTTTGATACTGCTCTTTCTTTGCATTTGACAACTGAGACTTATGAGAGGCCTAATTGTTTCAATACACTATTTCCCCCCTACTTCCTTTTATCTTTTTTCTTTAGAGAGTCCCAGGCTAGATCCAAAAGTGGTCTGTTAAGTTACATATCCACAATTAATACCTTTTTTCTTTTGAGTACATCATAAGAGTGACTCTTATTTCCCTGCTGGGGATATTTATGTTCTTTATAAATTTTAAGTACTTTGGTAATTTACTTCTAAACAAAATAAGTTTTTGTTTTTTTCAGGCAATATATTAGCAGTAGAGTAAGCTGTTTTTGTTTAGTTACATTGGAGCTATATAATGTAAACTGAGGTATCAGTATTGCTCCACCTTTGGACTATATTTCATTCTCAGCGCATATATTTCATATTTACAACAAAAAAAATAATTGATGTTAAAAGTTAAAGGATTATGGTGTATGACAAGGTATTTTACGGGGGGGGGGGGGGGTATCTATTTTGAGTGCAGGATAGCAATAGATATTGTTAGGGTGTACCCTGCACTTTTAGTAGCGCTGTACTTGTAATCTAGGCCATTTTAAGCTAAGAGGTAGAATGGTGTTTCCCTGAACATGTGGATAGGAAAGCAATTGTACATGCTAGCAAGGGAACACCACAGGAGAGAAGATTTGTGTTTACATTCTTTAGGTTTTCTTATTTTTTGCTGTTGTTCCCCTAATCATGTGGACCAGAAAGCATTTAAGCATCTATACAAATGGTCACAAATGGTTAATTCACTGTTACAGTATTGTGCAACTATAAATATGTTAATTACCTGGTTACGCCCTCTCCTTTTACCATAGTTTCTTCTTACAAGGGCTTTATAATTTTCATTTTTCTTGGTTAAATAATAATAAAGGACACAGTCTGCCACATTCTATAAATCAAAAGAACATATGCAAGAAAACAATATTAATGGCTTAGTCTTTTTAAGACTATAAAGGCACTTTAAAACACTGCAGTTAAAAAAACAAACAAAAATACAGAGTCGCTTAGTGTCTTAAGTAACATTTACCTAACATAAGTATATGCTTGCTCACAGAAATGTAAAATAATTTAGTAATAGAAAGCTGTCTCGTATCTAAAATATGACGAGAAAAAAAAACAAAATTTATGCTTACCTGATAAATTTATTTCTCTTGTGGTGTATCCAGTCCACGGATTCATCCATTACTTGTGGGATATTCTCCTTCCCAACAGGAAGCTGCAAGAGGATCACCCACAGCAGAGCTGTCTATATAGCTCCTCCCCTAACTGCCACCTCCCAGTCATTCGACCGAAGACAAGCAAGAGAAAGGAGAAACTATAGGGTGCAGTGGTGACTGTAGTTTAAAAATTAAAAAAAAAACTGCCTTAAAATGACAAGGCGGGCCGTGGACTGGATACACCACAAGAGAAATAAATTTATCAGGTAAGCATAAATTTTGTTTTCTCTTGTAAGGTGTATCCAGTCCACGGATTCATCCATTACTTGTGGGATACCAATACCAAAGCTATAGGACACGGATGAAGGGAGGGACCAGGCAGGCGCTTAAACGGAAGGCACCATTGCCTGTAAGACCTTTCTCCCAAAAATAGCCTCCGAAGAAGCAAAAGTATCAAATTTATAGAATTTAGAAAAAGTATGAAGCGAAGACCAAGTCGCCGCCTTACAAATCTGTTCAACAGAAGCCTCATTTTTAAAGGCCCATGTGGAAGCCACCGCTCTAGTGGAATGAGCTGTAATTCTTACAGGAGGCTGCTGGCCAGCAGTCTCATAAGCTAAGCGGATTATACTTCTTAACCAAAAAGAAAGAGAAGTTGCTAAAGCCTTTTGGTCTTTCCTCTGTCCAGAGTAGACAACAAACAATGCAGATGTTTGACGAAAATCTTTAGTAGCTTGTAAATAAAACTTTAAAGCACGAACCACGTCAAGATTGTGTAATAGACGTTCCTTCTTTGAAGAAGGATTAGGACACAGTGACGGAACAACAATCTCTTGATTGATATTCTTATTGGATACCACCTTAGGAAGAAACCCATGTTTGGTACGCAAAACTACCTTATCTGCATGGAAGATTAGATAAGGGGAATCACACTGCAAGGAACTTTTTTCTTGGTTCACTTTCCACCCATGTGACCTCAGAAATGCCAGAGCAATGTCCGTGTGAGACCTGGCAACTTGAAAAGTCGACGCCTGTATCAGAATGTCGTCTGAGTAAGGGGCTACTGCTATAGCCCGCGGCCTTAGGACCGCTAGAAGGGACACTAGAACCTTTGTAAAGATTCTTGGTGCCGTGGCCAACCCGAAGGGAAGAGCCACAAACTGGTAGTGCCTGTATTGACCCTCCTGGATCATAGGAAGGATGGTTCGAATAGTCTCCATCTTGAAGGATGGGACTCTGAGAAATTTGTTTAAGATCTTGAGATCTAAGATTGGTCTGAATGTTCCCTCTTTCTTGGGAACAACAAACAGATTTGAATAAAAGCCCTGTCCCTGTTCCTCCTGCGGAACTGGGTGGATCACTCCCATAACTAGGAGGTCTTGAACACAATGTAAGAATGCTTCTCTCTTTATCTGGCTTGCAGATAAAAGTGAGAGATGAAATCTCCCTTTTGGGGGAGAGGTTTTGAATTCCAGAAGATAACCCTTGGACACAATTTCCAATGCCCAGGGATCCTGGACATCTCTTGCCCAAGCCTGGGCGAAGAGAGAAAGTCTGCCCCCTACTAGATCCGTTTCCGGATCCGGGGCTGCTCCTTCATGCTGTCTTAGAGGCAGCAGCAGGCTTCTTGGCCTGTTTCTCCTTGTTCCAAGCCTGGTTAGGTCTCCAGACCGGCTTAAACTGGGCAAAAGTTCCCTCTTGTTTTGTGTTAGAGGAAGTTGAAGCTGCGCCAATCTTAAAGTTTCGAAAGGGCCGAAAACTAGACTGTTTGGTCCTTAATTTGTTGGTCCCGTCTTGAGGAAGGGCGTGACCTTTTCCTCCAGTGATGTCAGAAATGATCTCCTTCAGTCCAGGCCCGAATAGGATCTGTCTTTTGAAGGGAATGTTGAGAAGTTTAGACTTTGAAGTCACGTCAGCTGACCAGGATTTAAGCCATAGCGCCCTACGCGCCTGAATAGCAAAACCTGAATTTTTAGCCGTTAGCTTGGTTAAATGAACAACGGCGTCAGAAATAAATGAATTGGCTAGCTTAAGGGCCCTAAGCTTGTCAATAATATCTTCCAACAGGGTTTCAACCTGTAGAGCCTCCTCTAGGGACTCAAACCAGAAAGCTGCGGCAGCAGTGACTAGGGCAATGCATGCAAGAGGATGGAGAATAAAACCTTGTTGAATAAAAATTTTCTTAAGGTAACCCTCTAACTTTTTATCCATTGGATCTAGAAAAGCACAACTGTCCTCGACAGGGATAGTGGCACGCTTAGCTAGAGTAGAAACTGCTCCCTCCACCTTAGGGACCGTCTGCCATAAGTCCCGTGTAGCGGCGTCTATAGGAAACATCTTTTTAAAAACAGGAGGGGGAGAGAATGGTACACCTGGTCTATCCCATTCCTTAGTAATAATTTCAGAAAACCTTTTAGGGATTGGAAAAACATCAGTGTAAGTAGGTACTGCATAGTATTTATCGAATCTACATAATTTCTCTGGGACTACAATAGTGTCACAGTTGTCCAGAGTTTCTAAAACCTCCCTGAGCAATACGCGGAGGTGTTCAAGCTTAAATTTAAATGTAGACATATCAGAATCAGATTGAAGTATCTTCCCTGAATCAGAAAAATCACCCACAGATTGAAGCTCCCCTGCTTCAGCTTCATTATATTGTCAGGGTGTATCAGAGATAGCTACTAAAGCGTCAGAGAGCTCTGTATTTATTCTATTTCCAGAGCTGTCTCGCTTTCCTTGCAATCCTGGCAGTTTAGATAATACCTCTGTAAGGGTATGATTCATAACTGCCGCCATGTCTTGCAAGGTATACGCAATGGGCGCGCTAGATGTACTTGGCGTCCCCTGAGCGGGATTTATAGGATCTGACACGTGGGGAGAGTTAGACGGCATAACTTCCTCTTTGTCAATTTCTTCTGGTGATAAATTTTTTAAAGCCAGAATATGGTCTTTGTAAACTATAGTAAAATCAGTGCATTGGTACACATTCTAAGAGGGGGTTCCACAATGGCTTCTAAACATAATGAACAATGAGTTTCCTCTATGTCAGACATGTTTAAACAGACTAGTAATGAGACCAGCAAGCATGGAAAACACTTAAATAACTGTGAACAAGCAAAAAATAAAAACGGTACTGTGCCTTTAAGAGAAAAAAACAATCACAGAAACTGCTAAAACAGTGAAAAAAGCAGTAAGTATTACGAAATTTTTACAGTGTGTATAATAGGCTGAAAGAGCATTGCACCCACTTGCAAATGGATGATTAACCCCTTAGTTTCAAAACCGGATCAAAAAAACGATATAAACGTTTTTAAACAGTCACAACAAACTGCCACAGCTCTACTGTGGCCCTACCTGCCCATACAACGACTTTGGAAGGCACAAAAAACCCTTAGAGAGGTCCTATATGTTCAGGGGACTCCTTCAGGGAAGCTGGATGTCTCAAGCTGCAAAAACTAATGGAAAATAGGCCCCTCCCAACCTGTACTCACAGTGAGAGGGCCTTAAAAAACTATCCCTAGGCAAAATCTAGTCAGCCATGTGGAAAAACTGGGCCCCAGAATAAAGTTTTATCACCAATATGAAATAAACGTTTATACACCTCAAGCAAGCATATCTATTCAGTAATGTGAGTAAATAATAAAAAACATAATTTATGCTTACCTGATAAATTTATTTCTCTTGTAGTGTATCCAGTCCACGGATCATCCATTACTTATGGGATATTAACTCCTCCCCAACAGGAAGTGCAAGAGGATTCACCCAGCAGAGCTGCTATATAGCTCCTCCCCTAACTGCCATTACCAGTCATTCGACCGAAAACATGCAGAGAAAGGAAAACCATAGGGTACAGTGGTGACTGTAGTTTAATGGAAAAATTACCTGCCTTAAAGTGACAGGGCGGGCCATGGACTGGATACACTACAAGAGAAATAAATTTATCAGGTAAGCATAAATTATGTTTTCTCTTGTTAAGTGTATCCAGTCCACGGATCATCCATTACTTATGGGATACCAATACCAAAGCTAAAGTACACGGATGACGGGAGGGACAGGCAGGCTCTTTATACGGAAGGAACCACTGCCTGAAGAACCTTTCTCCCAAAAACAGCCTCCGAAGAAGCAAAAGTGTCAAATTTGTAAAATTTGGAAAAAGTATGAAGAGAAGACCAAGTTGCAGCCTTGCAAATCTGTTCAACAGAAGCCTCATTCTTAAAGGCCCAAGTGGAAGCCACAGCTCTAGTAGAATGTGCTGTAATTCTTTCAGGAGGCTGCTGTCCAGCAGTCTCATAGGCTAACCGTATTATGCTACGAAGCCAAAAGGAGAGAGAGGTAGCCGAAGCTTTTTGACCTCTCCTCTGACCAGAATAAACGACAAACAGGGAAGACGTTTGTCGAAAATCCTTAGTTGCCTGTAGATAAAATTTCAGGGCACGGACTACATCTAGATTGTGTAGCAGACGTTCCTTTTTTGAAGAAGGATTAGGACACAAAGATGTAACCACAATCTCTTGATTGATATTCCTGTTAGTGACCACCTTAGGTAGGAACCCAGGTTTAGTACGCAGAACTACCTTGTCTGAATGAAAAATCAGATAAGGAGAATCACAATGTAAGGCAGATAACTCAGAGACTCTTCGAGCCGAGGAAATCGCCATTAAAAACAGAACTTTCCAAGATAACAACTTGATATCAATGGAATGAAGGGGTTCAAACGGAACCCCCTGTAAAACATTAAGAACTAAGTTCAAACTCCATGGTGGAGCAACAGTTTTAAACACAGGCTTGATCCTAGCTAAAGCCTGACAAAAAGCTTGAACGTCCGGAACTTCTGACAGACGTTTGTGTAAAAGAATGGACAGAGCTGAAATCTGTCCCTTTAAGGAACTAGCGGATAAACCCTTTTCTAAACCTTCTTGTAGAAAAGACAATATCCTCGGAATCCTAACCTTACTCCATGAGTAACTCTTGGATTCGCACCAATATAAGTATTTGCGCCATATCTTATGGTAAATCTTTCTGGTAACAGGCTTCCTAGCCTGTATTAAGGTATCAATAACTGACTCAGAAAAACCACGTTTTGATAAAATCAAGCGTTCAATTTCCAAGCAGTCAGCTTCAGAGAAATTAGATTTTGATGTTTGAAGGGACCCTGGATCAGAAGGTCCTGTTTCAGAGGTAGCGACCAAGGTGGACAGGATGACATGTCCACTAGATCTGCATACCAAGTCCTGCGTGGCCATGCAGGCGCTATTAGAATCACTGATGCTCTCTCCTGTTTGATTCTGGCAATCAATCGAGGAAGCATCGGGAAGGGTGGAAACACATAAGCCATCCCGAAGGTCCAAGGTGCTGTCAAAGCATCTATCAGAACCGCTCCCGGATCCCTGGATCTGGACCCGTAACGAGGAAACTTGGCGTTCTGTCGAGACGCCATGAGATCTATCTCTGGTTTGCCCCAACGTCGAAGTATTTGGGCAAAGACCTCCGGATGAAGTTCCCACTCCCCCGGATGAAAAGTCTGACGACTTAAGAAATCCGCCTCCCAGTTCTCCACTCCCGGGATGTGGATTGCTGACAGGTGGCAAGAGTGAGACTCTGCCCAGCGAATTATCTTTGATACTTCCATCATTGCTAGGGAGCTTCTTGTCCCTCCCTGATGGTTGATGTAAGCTACAGTCGTGATGTTGTCCGACTGAAACCTGATGAACCCCCGAGTTGTTAACTGGGGCCAAGCCAGAAGGGCATTGAGAACTGCTCTCAATTCCAGAATGTTTATTGGTAGGAGACTCTCCTCCTGATTCCATTGTCCCTGAGCCTTCAGAGAATTCCAGACAGCGCCCCAACCTAGTAGGCTGGCGTCTGTTGTTACAATTGTCCAGTCCGGCCTGCTGAATGGCATCCCCCTGGACAGATGTGGCCGAGAAAGCCACCATAGAAGAGAATTTCTGGTCTCTTGATCCAGATTCAGAGTAGGGGACAAGTCTGAGTAATCCCCATTCCACTGACTTAGCATGCACAATTGCAGCGGTCTGAGATGTAGACGTGCAAAGGGTACTATGTCCATTGCTGCTACCATTAAGCCGATCACCTCCATGCATTGAGCTACTGACGGGTGTTGAATGGAATGAAGGACACGGCATGCATTTTGAAGCTTTGTTAACCTGTCTTCTGTCAGGTAAATCTTCATTTCTACAGAATCTATAAGAGTCCCCAAGAAGGGAACTCTTGTGAGTGGAAAGAGAGAACTCTTCTTTTCGTTCACCTTCCATCCATGCGACCTTAGAAATGCCAGTACTAACTCTGTATGAGACTTGGCAGTTTGAAAGCTTGAAGCTTGTATCAGAATGTCGTCTAGGTACGGAGCTACCGCAATTCCTCGCGGTCTTAGTACCGCCAGAAGAGCACCCAGAACCTTTGTGACGATTCTCGGAGCCGTAGCCAATCCGAATGGAAGAGCTACAAACTGGTAATGCCTTTCTAGAAAGGCAAACCTTAGATACCGGTAATGATCTTTGTGAATCGGTATGTGAAGGTAAGCATCCTTTAAATCCACTGTGGTCATGTACTGACCCTTTTGGATCATGGGTAAAAATTGTCCGAATAGTTTCCATTTTGAACGATGGAACTCTTAGGAATTTGTTTAGGATCTTTAAATCCAAGATTGGCCTGAAAGTTCCCTCTTTTTTGGGAACCACAAACAGATTTGAGTAAAACCCTTGTCCTTGTTCCGACCGCGGAACCGGATGGATCACTCCCATTAATAAAAGATCTTGTACGCAGCGTAGAAACGCCTCTTTCTTTATTTGGTTTGTTGACAACCTTGACAGATGAAATCTCCCTCTTGGGGGAGAGAATTTGAAGTCTAGAAGGTATCCCTGAGATATGATCTCTAACGCCCAGGGATCCTGGACATCTCTTGCCCAAGCCTGGGCGAAGAGAGAAAGTCTGCCCCCCACTAGATCCGTTCCCGGATCGGGGGCCCTCGATTCATGCTGTCTTAGGGGCAGCAGCAGGTTTCCTGGCCTGCTTGCCCTTGTTCCAGGACTGGTTAGGTCTCCAGCCTTGTCTGTAGCGAGCAACAGCTCCTTCCTGTTTTGGTGCAGAGGAAGTTGATGCTGCTCCTGCTTTGAAATTACGAAAGGAACGAAAATTAGACTGTCTAGCCTTAGGTTTGGCTCTGTCTTGAGGCAGGGCATGGCCTTTACCTCCTGTAATGTCAGCGATAATTTCTTTCAACCCGGGCCCGAATAAGGTCTGCCCTTTGAAAGGTATATTAAGCAATTTAGATTTAGAAGTAACGTCAGCTGACCAGGATTTTAGCCACAGTGCTCTGCGTGCCTGAATGGCGAATCCGGAATTCTAAGCCGTAAGTTTAGTTAAATGTACTACGGCATCTGAAATAAATGAGTTAGCTAACTTAAGGGCTTTAAGCTTGTGTGTAATCTCATCTAATGGAGCTGATTCAAGTGTCTCTTCCAGAGACTCAAACCAAAATGCTGCTGCAGCCGTGACAGGTGCAATGCATGCAAGAGGTTGCAATATAAAACCTTGTTGAACAAACATTTTCTTAAGGTAACCCTCTAACTTTTTATCCATTGGATCTGAAAAGGCACAGCTATCCTCCACCGGGATAGTGGTACGCTTAGCTAAAGTAGAAACTGCTCCCTCCACCTTAGGGACCGTTTGCCATAAGTCCCGTGTGGTGGCGTCTATTGGAAACATCTTTCTAAATATCGGAGGGGGTGAGAACGGCACACCGGGTCTATCCCACTCCTTAGTAACAATTTCAGTAAGTCTCTTAGGTATAGGAAAAACGTCAGTACTCGCCGGTACCGCAAAATATTTATCCAACCTACACATTTTCTCTGGTATTGCAACTGTGTTACAATCATTCAGAGCCGCTAACACCTCCCCTAGTAATACACGGAGGTTTTCCAGCTTAAATTTAAAATTTGAAATATCTGAATCCAGTTTGTTTGGATCAGAACCGTCACCCGCAGAATGAAGCTCTCCGTCCTCATGTTCTGCAAATTGTGACGCAGTGTCTGACATGGCCCTAATATTATCAGCGCACTCTGTTCTCACCCCAGAGTGATCACGCTTACCTCTTAGTTCTGGTAATTTAGCCAAAACTTCAGTCATAACAGTAGCCATATCCTGTAATGTGATTTGTAATGGCCGCCCAGATGTACTCGGCGCTACAATATCACGCACCTCCCGAGCGGAAGATGCAGGTACTGACACGTGAGGCGAGTTAGTCGGCATAACTCTCCCCTCGTTGTTTGGTGAAATATGTTCAATTTGTACAGATTGACTTTTATTTAAAGTAGCATCAATACAGTTAGTACATAAATTTCTATTGGGCTCCACTTTGGCTTTAGCACATATAGCACAGATATCTTCCTCTGAATCAGACATGTTTAACACACTAGCAAATAAACTAGCAACTTGGAAATACTTTTCAAGTAATTTACTATAATATGAAAACGTACTGTGCCTATAAGAAGCACAGAAAAAGTTATGACAGTTGAAAATTAATAAACTGAAAAGTTATAGCATCAAATCTTTGTAAAAAACACAATTTTAGCAAAGGATTGCTCCCATTAGCAAAGGATAACTAACCCTGATAGCAGAAAAAAAATACAGAAATAAACGTTTTTTTATCACAGTCAACTACAATCTCACAGCTCTGCTGTGAGTGATTACCTCCCTCAAAACAAGTTTTGAAGACCCCTGAGTTCTGTAGAGATGAACCGGATCATGCAGGGAAGACAATAAACTTCTGACTGAATTTTTTGATGCGTAGCAAAAGCACCAAAAAAGGCCCCTCCCCCTAACACATAACAGTGAGAGAGATCAGTAAACTGTCATAAATTAAATAAAACGACTGCCAAGTGGAAAAAAATAGTGCCCAAAACATTTTTTCACCCAGTACCTCAGAAAATTAAACGATTTTACATGCCAGCAAAAAACGTTTAACATTAATAAATTGAGTGTTATTGAAAAGCCTGTTGCTAGTCCCTGGAAATTAGGCTAAAGTTTTATGCATACAGTATAATTCCAGTGAAGTGCCATTCCCCAGAATACTGAAGTGTAAAATATACATACATGACAGCCTGATACCAGTTGCTGCTACTGCATTTAAGGCTGAGTTTACATTATATCGGTATGGCAGAATTTTCTCATCAATTCCATTGTCAGAAAATAATAAGCTGCTACATACCTCTTTGCAGATTAATCTGCCCGCTGTCCCCTGATCTGAAGTTTACCTCTCCTCAGATGGCCGAGAAACAGCAATATGATCTTAACTACTCCGGCTAAAATCATAGAAAAACTCAGGTAGATTCTTCTTCAAATTCTACCAGAGAAGGAATAACACACTCCGGTGCTATTATAAAATAACAAACTTTTGACTGAAGGTATGAAACTAAGTATAATCACCACAGTCCTCTCACACATCCTATCTATTCGTTGGGTGCAAGAGAATGACTGGTAATGGCAGTTAGGGGAGGAGCTATATAGCAGCTCTGCTGGGTGAATACTCTTGCACTTCCTGTTGGGGAGGAGTTAATATCCCATAAGTAATGGATGATCCGTGGACTGGATACACTTAACAAGAGAAATATTACCCTTTACAGCAAGCATGATACCAGTCATTATTAAATCACTGTAATCAGGCTTACCTTAAATAAATCCGGTATTGTCAGCATTTTCTAGCTTATCATTTCTCTAGAAAAATGTAAAACTGCACATACCTCAGAGCAGGAGACCCTGCACGCTATTCCCCCAGCTGAAGTTACTCATCTCTTCAGTTATGTGTGAGAACAGCAATGGATCTTAGTTACAACCTGCTAAGATCATCAAAGACCACAGGCAGACTCTTCTTCAACTTTCTGCCTGAGGCTAAAATAGTACAACTCCGGTACTATTTGAAAATAAACTTTTGATAGAAGATAAACTACATTAATGCACCACATCTCTTTAGCTGCTTCCCTTGTCGAGAGCTGCAAGAGAATGACTGGGAGGTGGCAGTTAGGGGAGGAGCTATATAGACAGCTCTGCTGTGGGTGATCCTCTTGCAGCTTCCTGTTGGGAAGGAGAATATCCCACAAGTAATGGATGAATCCGTGGACTGGATACACCTTACAAGAGAAACACACAGACACACCAGGTATTTTAATAATAAAAAAAAATAAAAAAATAAATAATAATAATAAGCCGCCCATAATTTGGGTACCTTGAATATTTTTTTCAGTGCTCAATATCCAAATCTAGAATTACTGGCCAATATGTCCACAGATATTTCAAAAGATAATCTAACTTTGATGTCAAAAACGTTGACTAAGGAAACTGTGGATGTTATGTCCAGGCAGCAGATGTATTTGTAAAATATAGTGAATCTATCTATGGTTGCTAAGGAGAGCAGAATAAAGAATGCTGCACATTATGTCTAGTTGAATTTAGAAAGAATCAGAGTTGCCTGAACATATCATTAAACATCCCTAAAAGAATTATTCTCTTAAAGATAATCCATGGATGTACGAGACTTTGAATAATGCTATTAAGAAACAGCAGGTGCATACATCATAAAAAATTAAATTTAAAGGGACACTAAACCCAATTTTTTTTTTCTTTCATGATTCAGATAGAGAATGCAATTTTAAGCAACTTTCTAATTTACTCCCATTATCAATTTTTCTTTGTTCTCTTGCCATCTTTATTTAAAAAGCAGGAATGTGAGGCACAGGAGCTGGCCCATTTTTGGATGAGAACCTGGGTTATGCTTGCTTAATGGTGGGTAAATGTAAGCCTCCAAAAAGCAAGCACAATCCATGGTGCTGAACCTAAAATGGGCTGGCTGCTAAAGATTTACATTCGTGCTTTTAAAATAAAGATAGAAAGAGATTGAAGAAAAATTGATAATAGGAGTAAATTAGAAAGTTGCTTAAAATTTCATGATCTCTCTGAATCGTGAAATAAAATTTGGGTTCAGTGTCCCTTTAATTTATAATAGCTTTGAGGACAAAATGAGCAGATTCTAGATGGTAATTTACATAAAAGCAATCATACCTTCCTTTCCAAGTAAGATGCAATAAGTCCAAAGTTTTTGGGATGCTGGACAAATCTGGAAAAACAAATAAATGTTATGCAAGTCCATGGACATTGTGTAAATGGAAAATAAAATTTTCAAGATTCAGACAAAGAATGCTGTTTTAAGAGACTTTCCAATGTCTCAAAATGTGCACTTGTAGAGGCTCCAGCTACTACTGAGCATGCTCAATAGTTCACAGTGCACTAGTATATGAGTCTGATTTTGAAATATGACAGAAAAAAAACAACTACGCATTAGTACTCGGTAAGAGCTATTGCATTGTCTTTTTATTATGCTTTTGTTGACTATTCATTGTACTGTATAAAAAAATCTCACTTTATGGGACAAAAACAATTCTCTAAAAATGCATATGAAAAAAAGAAAATGTATGCTTACCTGATAAATTTATTTCTTTTACGATACGATGAGTCCACGGATTTTATCCTTACTTATGGGATATCGCCTCCTGGTCAGCAGGAGGAGGCAAAGAGCACCACAGCAGAGCTGCATATATAGCTCCTCCCTTCCCTCCCACTCCAGTCATTTGACCGAAGTTAGGAAGAGAAAGGAAAAGCCAAGGTGCAGAGGTAACTGAAGTTCCACAAAAATAAAGACCTGTCTTAGAAAAAAACAGGGTGGGCCGTGGACTCGTCGTATCGTAAAAGAAATAAAATTTATCAGGTAAGCATACATTTCCTTTTCTTTTACAAGATACGAGTCCATGGATTTCATCCTTACTTATGGGATACAATACCAAAGCTATAGGACACGGATGAAAGGGAGGGACAAGACAGGAACCTAAACGGAAGGCACCACTGCTTGAAGAACCTTTCTCACAAAAACAGCCTTGGACGAGGCAAAAGGATAAAATTTGTAAAATTTGAAAAAAGTGTGAAGACACGACCACGTTGCAGCCTTGCAAATCTTTTCAACAGAAGCATCATTTTTAAATGCCCATGAGTAAGCCACAGCCCTAGTGGAATGAGCCATAATTCGTTCAGGAGGCTGCTGTTCAGCAGTCTCATATGCAAAACAGATGATACTCTTCAGCCAAAAAGAAAGGTAGTCGTAGCTTTCTGACCCCTACGTTTCCCAGAAAAAACAACAAATAATGAAGATGATTGACGAAATTCCTTAGTCGCCTGCAAGTAAAACTTCAGGGCACGGACTACGTCCAAATTATGTAACAGACGCTCCTTCTTAGAAGAAGGATTAGGACACAAAGAAGGAACAACAATTTCCTGATTAATATATTTGTTGTAAACAACCTTAGGAAGAAAACCAGGTTTGGTACGCAACACTACCTTATAGGAATGAAAAATAAGATAAGGAGAATCGCATTGTAATGCCGAAAGCTCAGAAACTCTGCGAGCCGAAGAAAACAGAATTTATGTTTACCTGATAAATTACTTTCTCCAACGGTGTGTCCGGTCCACGGCGTCATCCTTACTTGTGGGATATTCTCTTCCCCAACAGGAAATGGCAAAGAGCCCAGCAAAGCTGGTCACATGATCCCTCCTAGGCTCCGCCTTCCCCAGTCATTCGACCGACGTAAAGGAGGAATATGCATAGGAGAAATCATATGATACCGTGGTGACTGTAGTTAGAGAAAATAAATCATCAGACCTGATTAAAAAACCAGGGCGGGCCGTGGACCGGACACACCGTTGGAGAAAGTAATTTATCAGGTAAACATAAATTCTGTTTTCTCCAACATAGGTGTGTCCGGTCCACGGCGTCATCCTTACTTGTGGGAACCAATACCAAAGCTTTAGGACACGGATGATGGGAGGGAGCAAATCAGGTCACCTAGATGGAAGGCACCACGGTTTGCAAAACCTTTCTCCCAAAAATAGCCTCAGAAGAAGCAAAAGTATCAAATTTGTAAAATTTGGTAAAAGTGTGCAGTGAAGACCAAGTCGCTGCCTTACATATCTGATCAACAGAAGCCTCGTTCTTGAAGGCCCATGTGGAAGCCACAGCCCTAGTGGTATGAGCTGTGATTCTTTCAGGAGGCTGCCGTCCGGCAGTCTCATAAGCCAATCGGATGATGCTTTTAAGCCAAAAAGAGAGAGAGGTAGAAGTTGCTTTTTGACCTCTCCTTTTACCAGAATAAACAACAAACAAGGAAGATGTTTGTCTGAAATCCTTTGTAGCCTCTAAATAGAATTTTAGAGCACGAACTACATCCAAATTGTGCAACAAACGTTCCTTCTTTGAAACTGGATTCGGACACAAAGAAGGCACAACTATCTCCTGGTTAATATTTTTGTTAGAAACAACTTTCGGAAGAAAACCAGGTTTAGTATGCAAAACCACCTTATCTGCATGGACCACCAGATAAGGAGGAGAACACTGCAGAGCAGATAACTCTGAAACTCTTCTAGCAGAAGAAATTGCAACCAAAAACAAAACTTTCCAAGATAATAACTTAATATCTACGGAATGTAAGGGTTCAAACGGAACCCCTTGAAGAACTGAAAGAACTAAATTGAGACTCCAAGGAGGAGTCAAAGGTTTGTAAACAGGCTTGATTCTAACCAGAGCCTGAACAAAAGCTTGAACATCTGGCACAGCCGCCAGCTTTTTGTGAAGTAAAACAGATAAAGCAGAAATCTGTCCCTTCAAAGAACTTGCAGATAATCATTTCTCCAAACCCTCTTGTAGAAAGGATAGAATCTTAGGAATTTTTATCCTGTTCCATGGGAATCCTTTCGATTCGCACCAACAGATATATTTCTTCCATACTTTATGGTAAATTTTTCTAGTTACAGGCTTTCTAGCCTGAATAAGAGTATCAATGACAGAATCTGAGAACCCACGCTTTGATAAAATCAAGCGTTCAATCTCCAAGCAGTCAGTTGGAGTGAGGCCAGATTCGGATGTTCGAACGGACCTTGAACAAGAAGGTCCCGTCTCAAAGGTAGCTTCCATGGTGGAGCCGATGACATATTCACCAGGTCTGCATACCAAGTTCTGCGTGGCCACGCAGGAGCTATCAAGATCACCGAAGCCCTCTCCTGATTGATCCTGGCTACCAGCCTGGGAATGAGAGGAAACGGTGGGAACACATAAGCTAGGTTGAAGGTCCAGGGCGCTACTAGTGCATCTACTAGAGTCGCCTTGGGATCCCTGGATCTGGACCCGTAGCAAGGAACCTTGAAGTTCTGACGAGAGGCCATCAGATCCATGTCTGGAATGCCCCACAGTTGAGTAATTTGGGCAAAGATTTCCGGATGGAGTTCCCACTCCCCCGGATGAAATGTCTGACGACTCAGAAAATCCGCTTCCCAATTTTCCACTCCTGGGATGTGGATTGCAGACAAGTGGCAGGAGTGAATCTCCGCCCATTGAATTACTTTGGTCACTTCTTCCATCGCCAGGGAACTCCTTGTTCCCCCCTGATGGTTGATATATGCAACAGTCGTTATGTTGTCTGATTGAAACCTTATGAATTTGGCCATTGCTAGTTGAGGCCAAGCCTTGAGAGCATTGAATATCGCTCTCAGTTCCAGAATGTTTATCGGGAGAAGAGATTCTTCCCGAGACCATAGACCCTGAGCTTTCAGGGGTTTCCAGACCGCGCCCCAGCCCACCAGACTGGCGTCGGTCGTTACAATGACCCACTCTGGTCTGCTGAAGCTCATCCCTTGAGACAGGTTGTCCAGGGTCAGCCACCAACGGAGTGAATCTCTGGTCCTCTGATCTACTTGGATCGTCGGGGACAAGTCTGTATAATCCCCATTCCACTGTCTGAGCATGCACAGTTGTAATGGTCTTAGATGAATTCGCGCAAAACGAACTATGTCCATTGCCGCAACCATCAAACCTATTACTTCCATACACTGCGCTATGGAAGGAAGAAGAACAGAATGAAGTACTTGACAAGAGCTTAGAAGTTTTGATTTTCTGGCTTCTGTCAGAAAAATCTTCATTTCTAAGGAGTCTATTATTGTTCCCAAGAAGGGAACTCTTGTTGACGGGAATAGAGAACTTTTTTCTACGTTCACTTTCCACCCGTGAGATCTGAGAAAGGCTAGGACAATGTCCGTATGAGCCTTTGCTTGTGGCAGAGACGACGCTTGAATCAGTATGTCGTCCAAGTAGGGTACTACTGCAATGCCCCTTGGCCTTAGCACCGCTAGAAGGGACCCTAGTACCTTTGTGAAAATTCTTGGAGCAGTGGCTAATCCGAATGGAAGTGCCACAAACTGGTAATGCTTGTCCAGAAAGGCGAATCTTAGGAACCGATGATGTTCCTTGTGGATAGGAATATGTAGATACGCATCCTTTAAATCCACCGTGGTCATGAATTGACCTTCCTGGATGGTAGGAAGAATTGTCCGAATGGTTTCCATTTTGAACGATGGAACCCTGAGAAATTTGTTTAGGATCTTGAGATCCAAAATTGGCCTGAATGTTCCCTCTTTTTTGGGAACTATGAACAGATTGGAGTAAAACCCCATCCCTTGTTCTCCTAATGGAACAGGATGAATCACTCCCATTTTTAACAGGTCTTCTACACAATGTAAGAATGCCTGTCTTTTTATTTGGTCTGAAGACAATTGAGACCTGTGGAACCTTCCCCTTGGGGGTAGTTCCTTGAATTCGAGGAGATAACCTTGAGAAACTATTTCTAGCGCCCAAGGATCCTGAACATCTCTTGCCCAAGCCTGAGCGAAGAGAGAGAGTCTGCCCCCCACCAGATCCGGTCCCGGATCGGGGGCCAGCATCTCATGCTGTCTTGGTAGCGGTAGCAGGCTTCTTGGCCTGCTTACCTTTGTTCCAGCCTTGCATCGGTCTCCAGGCTGGCTTGGTTTGAGAAGAATTACCCTCTTGCTTAGAGGATGTAGAATTTGAGGCTGGTCCGTTTCTGCGAAAGGGACGAAAATTTGTTTTATTTTTAGCCTTAAAAGACCTATCCTGAGGAAGGGCGTGGCCCTTTCCCCCAGTGATGTCTGAAATAATCTCTTTCAAGTCAGGGCCAAACAGCGTTTTCCCCTTGAAAGGGATGTTAAGCAATTTGTTCTTGGAGGACACATCCGCTGACCAAGACTTTAGCCAAAGCGCTCAGCGCGCCACAATAGCAAAACCTGAATTTTTCGCCGCTAATCTAGCTAATTGCAAAGTGGCGTCTAAGGTAAAAGAGTTAGCCAATTTAAGTGCTTGAACTCTGTCCATAACCTCCTCATAAGAAGATGCTTTATTGAGCGACATTTCTAGTTCCTCGAACCAGAAACACGCTGCTGTAGTGACAGGAACAATGCATGAAATTGGTTGTAGAAGGTAACCTTGCTGAACAAACATCTTTTTAAGCAAACCCTCTAATTTTTTATCCATAGGATCTTTGAAAGCACAACTATCTTCTATAGGGATAGTGGTGCGTTTGTTTAGAGTAGAAACCGCCCCCTCGACCTTGGGGAGTGTCTGCCATAAGTCCTTCCTGGGGTCGACCATAGGAAATAATTTCTTAAATATAGGGGGAGGGACAAAAGGTATGCCGGGCCTTTCCCATTCTTTATTTACAATGTCCGCCACCCGCTTGGGTATAGGAAAAGCTTCGGGGGGCACCGGGACCTCTAGGAACTTGTCCATCTTACATAATTTCTCTGGAATGACCAAATTGTCACAATCATCCAGAGTAGATAACACCTCCTTAAGCAGAGCGCGGAGATGTTCCAATTTAAATTTGAATGTAATAACGTCAGGTTCAGCTTGTTGAGAAATTTTTCCTGAATCTGAAATTTCTCCCTCAGACAAAACCTCCCTGGCCCCTTCAGACTGGTGTAAGGGCATGTCAGAACCATTATCATCAGCGTCCTCATGCTCTTCAGTATCTAAAACAGAGCAGTCGCGCTTTCGCTGATAAGTGGGCATTTTGGCTAAAATGTTTTTAATAGAATTATCCATTACAGCCGTTAATTGTTGCATAGTAAGGAGGATTGGCGCACTAGATGCACTAGGGACCTCCTGAGTGGGCAAGACTGGTGTAGACATAGAAGGAGATGATGCAGTACCATGCTTACTCCCCTCACTTAAGGAATCATTTTGGGCAACATTATTATCAGTGGCATCATTGTCCCTACTTTGTTTGTCACATTCATCACATATATTTAAATGGAGAGGAACCTTGGCTTCCGAACATACAGAACATCGTCTATCTGATAGTTCAGACATGTTAATAGGCATAAACTTGATAACAAAGCACAAAAAACGTTTTAAAATAAAACCGTTACTGTCTCTTTAAATTTTAAACTGAACACACTTTATTACTGAATATGCGCAAAAGTATGAAGGAATTGTTCAAAATTCACCAAAATTTCACCACAGTGTCTTAAAGCCTTAAAAGTATTGCACACCAAATTTGAAAGCTTTAACTCTTAAAATAACGGAACCGGAGCCGTTTTTACATTTAACCCCTATACAGTCCCTGGTATCTGCTTTGCTGAGACCCAACCAAGCCCAGAGGGGAATACGATACCAAATGACGCCTTCAATAAGCTTTTTCAGTGGATCTGAGCTCCTCACACATGCATCTGCATGCCTTGCTTCTCAAAAACAACTGCGCATTAGTGGCGCGAAAATGAGGCTCTGCCTATGACTAGAAAAGGCCCCCAGTGAAAAAGGTGTCCAATACAGTGCCTGCCGTTTTTTTAACAGAATTCCCAAGATTAAAATAACTCTCCAAAGTTATAAACCATTAAATATGCTTATAAAGTAATCGTTTTAGCCCAGAAAAATGTCTACCAGTCTTTAAAGCCCTTGTGAAGCCCTTTATTCTTATATTGAAAATTAAGAAAATGGCTTACCGGATCCCATAGGGAAAATGACAGCTTCCAGCATTACCAAGTCTTGTTAGAAATGTGTCATACCTCAAGCAGCCAAAGTCTGCTCACTGTTTCCCCCAACTGAAGTTAATTCATCTCAACAGTCCTGTGCGGAAACAGCCATCGATTTTAGTAACGGTTGCTAAAATCATTTTCCTCTTACAAACAGAAATCTTCATCTCTTTTCTGTTTCAGAGTAAATAGTACATACCAGCACTATTTTAAAATAACAAACTCTTGATTGAAGAATAAAAACTACATTTAAACACCAAAAAACTCTGAGCCATCTCCGTGGAGATGTTGCCTGTGCAACGGCAAAGAGAATGACTGGGGAAGGCGGAGCCTAGGAGGGATCATGTGACCAGCTTTGCTGGGCTCTTTGCCATTTCCTGTTGGGGAAGAGAATATCCCACAAGTAAGGATGACGCCGTGGACCGGACACACCTATGTTGGAGAAATAGCAACCAAAAATAAAACTTTCCAAGATAACAACTTAATATCTATGGAATGCATAGGTTCAAACGGAACCCCTTGAAGAACATTAAGAACTAAATTCAAACTCCAAGGAGGAGCAATTGGTCTAAACACAGGCCTGATTCTAGTCAGAGCCTGACAAAAAGATTGAACATCCGGAACATATGCCAGACGTTTGTGTAGCAAAATAGATAGAGCAGAAATCTGTCCCTTTAAGGAACTTGCTGACAAAGCCTTTCTCCAATCCTTCTTGGAGAAAAGATAAAATCCTAGGAATCCTAATCTTACTTCATGAGTAGCCCTTGGATTCGCACCAATAGATATTTACGCCATATCTTATGGTAAATTTTTCTAGTAACAGGCTGAATCAAGGTATCAATGACCGAATCAGAGAACCCTCGCTTGGATAAAATCAAGTGTTCAATCTCCAAGCAGTCAGCTGAAGAAATTAGATTTGGATGATGGAAGGGTCCCTGAATGAGAAGGTCCTGCCTCAATGGAAGCTTCCATGGTGGCAGAGATGACATGTCCACCAGATCGGCATACCAAGTCCTGCGAGGCCACGCAGGAGCTATGAGGATCACCGAATCCCTCTCCTGTTTGACTCGAGCAATAACCCGGGGAAGGAGAGCAAATGGAGGGAACACATAAGCTAGGTTCAACGACCAAGGCACTGCCAAGGCATCTATCAGTTTGGCCCGAGGATCCCTGGACCTGGATCCGTATCTCGGAAGCTTGGCATTCTGACGAGACGCCATAAGATCAAGCTCCGGCCTGCCCCATCTGAGAATCAGGTTGGCAAAGACCTGCGGATGTAGTTCCCATTCCCCCGGATGAAACGTCTGTCTGCTCAAAAAATCCGCCTCCCAGTTGTCCACTCCTGGGATGTAGATTGCTGACAGATAACAAGAGTGAGCTTCTGCCCACTGAATTATCTTGGATACTTCTATCATCGCTAAGGAACTCCTTGTTCCTCCCTGATGATTGATGTAAGCCACAGTCGTGATGTTGTCCGACTGGAATCTGATGAATTTGTCCGAAGCTAACTGACGCCAAGCCTGAAGCGCATTGAATATTGCTCTCAACTCCAGAATATTGATGGGAAGTAGAGACTCTGACCGAGTCCACACACCCTGAGCCTTCAGGGAGTTCCAGACTGCACCCCATCCTATCAGACTGGCGTCCGTTGTCACTATCCCCCATGAGGGTCTGCGTAAGCACGTCCCTTGGAACAGATAATCCGGCGACAACCACCAAAGAAGAGAGTCCCTTGTCTCCTGATCCAGATCTATTTGAGGAGACAAATTTGCATAATCTCCATTCCATTGTCTGAGCATGCTCAGTTGTAGAGGTCTGAGATGAAAACGAGCAAACGGAATGATGTCCATTGCAGCCACCATCAATCCAATTGCCTATATGCACTGAGCCACTGACGGCCGAGGATTGGACTGAAGGGATCGGCATGTATTCAGAATCATTAACTTTCTGACTTCCGTCAAAAAGATTTTCATGGATAGAGTCGATTAGAGTTCTCAGGAAAGGAACCCTTGTCTGTGGAATTAGTGAACTCTTTTCTAGATTCACCTTCCACCCGTGAGTCCCTAGAAAGGACAGAACAATGTCGGTATGAGACACTGTCAGCTGATAAGACGACGCCTGGATCAGAATATCGTCCAGATAAGGCGCCACTGCAATGCCCCGCAGCCTGAGAACCGCCAGCAGAGATCCCAGAACCTTTGTGAAAATTCTGGGTGCCGTGGCCAGACCGAAAGGAAGGGCCACAAACTGAAAATGTTTGTCCAGAAAGGCAAACCTTAGTAATTTGTGATACTCTCTGTGGATAGGAATATGAAGATATGCATCCTTTAAATACACGGTAGTCATATATTGACCCTCCTGGATCAATGGAAGAATTGTCCGAATAGTCTCCATCTTGAAGGACGGAACTCTGAGAAACTTGTTTAGACTTTTGAGATCTAAAATGGGTCGGAACGTTCCCTCTTTTTTGGGAACAACAAAGATTTGAGTAAAACCCCTGCCCCTGTTCCTGTATTGGAACGGGACAAATTACTCCCATGGAGGAGAGGTCTCTTACACAACGTAAAAACGCCTCTCTTTTTATCTGGTCTACAGACAATTGTGAAAGAAGAAACCTTCCTCTGGGGAAGGAATTTTTGAACTCCAACTGATACCCTTGAGACACGAATTCTAGTGTCCAGGGATCCTGAACATCTCTTATCCCAGCCTGGATAAAGAGAGAAAGTCTGCCCCCTACTAGAGCCGGTCCCGGATCGAGGGCCGCCCCATCATGCTGTCTTGGTAGCAGCAGCAGGCTTCTTGGGTTGTTTACCCTTGTTCCAAGACTGGTTGGGTCTCCATGTGGACTTGGCTTGTGAATAATTCCCTTTCCGTTTAGTGAAAGAGGGGACTCCCTGGAAATTTCAAAAGGAACGAAAATTACTCTGTTGTCCCATTTGCTTAGATGTTTTATCTTGAGGGAGGAGGTGACCTTTACATCCCATAATGTCAGAAAAGATTTCTTTCATGTCAGGCCCGAATAGGGTCTTTACCTTGAAAAGAATAGCCAAAAGCTTGGATTTAGAGGACACATCCGCAGACCAAGATTTTAACCATAAGGCTCTTCGTGCTAAGATGGAGAATCCCGAACTCTTAGCTGCCAATTTGGTTATCTGAAAGGAAGCATCCGTCATAAAAGAATTAGCCAGCTTAAGGGCCTTAATTCTATCCTGTATTTCTTCCAAAGAAGTCTCAGTCCTAAGAGACTCTTCTAGGGCGTTTGCCTTGCAATGCTGGCAACTTAGATAAAACTTCTGAAAGGGTGGATGACATAACTGCAGCCATATCCTGCACAGTGAATGAAGCAGACGCAGTTGAAGAACACGGCGTCGCCTGAGCAGGCGTTAAAGGCTGTGACACTTGGGGAGAAATTTGCGGCATACCCTGAGTCTCATCAGCCGCAGTCGTGACCGTTACAATGCAGGCCGCCAGTTGCAATACGAACCCTTGATGAACATAGAGTTTTTTGAGAAGACCATCCAACTTCTTATCCATGGGGTCTTTGAAAGCACAACTGTCCTCGATAGGGATAGTTGTACGCTTAGCCAGGGTAGAGATAGCTCCCTCCACCTTAGGGATCGTCTGCCAAGAATCCCGAACAGTGTCAGCTATAGGGTACATTTTCTTAAAAATAGGGGAAGGGGAGAACGGGATACCCGGTCTTTCCCATTCCCTTGCAATAATGTCCGAAAGTCTCTTAGGAACCGGAAAAACGTCAGAATAAGAAGGAACCTCCAAATATCTGTCCATCTTACTCAATTTCTCTGGCGGAAGCACAATAGAGTCACAGTCTTCCAGAGTCACCAAAACCTCTTGTAGCAAAAGTCGGAGGTGTTCAAGCTTAAACCTGAAGGACATTACGTCCGAATCTCCGGGGGCAATGCACTTCCTGAGTCAGACAGTTCCCCCTCAGGCAGAGCCTCCATACCCCTCAATTCAGAGCCCTGGGAGGGTACATCAGAGATCGCCATCAAAGCATCAGAAGTCGCAGGGACCGCATGGGCCTCTTTCCTACTGCGTTTGCCTTGCAATGCTGGCAACTTAGATAAAACTTCTGAAAGGGTGGATGACATAACTGCAGCCATATCCTGCAGAGTGAATGAAGCAGACGCAGTTGAAGAACACGGTGTTGCCTGAGCGGGCGTTAAAGGCTGTGACACTTGGGGAGAAATTTGCGGCATACCCTGAGTCTCATCAGTCTGAGAAACATCCTTAGATAAACTTGCATTAAAGAAAATTTGTTTTTTAAACTGTAAAGCCCTCTCAGTACATGAGGGACAAAAAGGAATAGGGGGTTCCACATTGGAATCTAAACACAGAACATGTACTTTCCTGAAGGTCAGCCATGACAAAAACAAGCAATAGCAATATTGGTCGTGGTACTGTAATTAAAAATAACAAGCAAGAACTTTGAGAAAATTTGCTGAAAAACGAGTGTACTGTGTCTTTAAAAATTAAAGCTGTATAGTTTTTACTGCTCCGCAATAAACAATGCAATAACAGGGAGGCACTATAGGACTTTCAGTGGATCTCCCTTATAAATGTACACTAACTATGCATAACGCCTTAGGGACAAAATTTAGCACTTGCACCTCGCCACAGCTCTTAATAGCACTCCGTGAACGGCGCGCCTAAGACTGCTTGTGAGTATTACAGACACAAGCTGACTTAGGCCACACCGGAGCCTCTAGACATGCTGCCGTAATCGTCAGGATCCGGATATCAACTGTGCGGCTAAGAGCGTGAAACACTAAGCCCGCCCATCATGGATGGAAACCAACTCCCCTGGACAAGTACCGCATGGGGAAATGTAGGTAACAAAAACGCAATCTTTTAGAAAGTGTACCGTGAACCACCAATGTGCCCCTTCAAATAAAAAAACACACCCCTGTCCTGCCATTAGCTTAGCAACAGTTAAGGTTAGGACACTTGGGTAAGAGCTCCCACAATCTCCCCGCGTCAAGCTCACAATCTATGTATATTCACCGGGCTAATTACTTATTAGAGCCCCCTGATAGCACAGCTGAACTTCAGCTCACCGAATAAAGAGGGTAGACCCATGCACACAATTTATGTACCCTGTGCAAACTGATTACCCCTTCCCGGTATAGGGCATAAATGCCAGTCTGTTCTGAGTTACTCAGTCTCCCCAGAAGCAAACGACTATACATACCTTGATGCTGAGCGCAGCATGAACTTGTCCCACACAATGAAGATGCTCTTTTCATCACCTCCAGCAGATCTGTGGGAACAAACAGGGTCTTAGATAATATCTGCTAAGACCATCAGCAGGGCAGCAAACAGTATGGGAGTCGCAGAAAGAATGAAAATCTCCCCAGTCCCCTTTGCTGAAAAACCTGTAGCTCTAGCCCTGAGTAAAATAGCACACACTGGTACCATTTAAAAATAATAATTGAAGAATCTAAACTAACACCTCACTTTACCTCTTCCTATCACTAACACAGGCAAAGAGAATGACTGGGGTGGGAAGGGAGGAGCTATATATGCAGCTCTGCTGTGGTGCTCTTTACATCCTCCTGCTGACCAGGAGGCGATATCCCATAAGTAAGGATGAAATCCGTGGACTTGTCGCATCTTGTAAAAGAAATCATCAAGAAGAACCTGATAAGTTGTTCATGCAAAAACATTTATTTAAGTTAAAGCTTTTAAAATGAATTTGATCTGAGAATAGCAAGTGTGTATGACTTATACCTAGGGATAGAGTGCTCGAAACTTGATAACATGGATTTATTGGCTTAACAAGCATGACAACCAAAATGTTATTCATAAAGAGAAAATGCGTGTTATTATCTAATCCACTGTATGAATGTTCAAACATTCTTCAAAAGTGCCGATTTTTGTTTAGGTGAATTGCAGTGTGGCTTTCTGTATAAAACCATCCGATTATCTAACAAATAGATACATTGCAATCCACTGTTTAATTTTGATGTGTTTGGTTATGCATGCAGCATACAGACACTAATGCTAATAAAAAAGGAAACTTATGCTTACCTGATAAATTGATTTCCTCTACGATACGAGTCCACAGATTTCATCCTTACTTGTGGGATATTATCCTCCTGCTAACAGGAAGTGGCAAAGAGCACCACAGCAGAGCTGTATATATAGCTCCTCCCTTCCCCTCCACCCCCAGTCATTCGACCGAAGGTTTTAGGAAGAGAAAGGAAAAGCTAAAAGGTGCAGAGGTGACTGAAGTTGCAAATAACAGAAAATATAATCTGTCTTAAATTGACAGGGAGAGGCCGTGGACGCGTCGTATCGTACAAGAAATCAATTTATCAGGTAAGCATACATTTCCTTTTCTTCTACAAGATACGACAAGTCCACGGATTTCATCCTTACTTGTGGGATACAATACCAAAGCTACAGGACACGGATGAAATGGGAGGGACAAGACAGAGACCTAAACGGAAGGCACCACTGCTTGAAGAACTTTTCTCCCAAAAACAGCCTCAGAAGAAGCAAAAGTATCAAATTTGGAAAATTTGGAAAACGTATGAAGGGACGACCAAGTTGCAGCCTTACAAATCTGTTCAAAAGATGCATCGTTTTTAAAAGCCCATGTGGAAGCCACAGCCCTAGTAGAATGAGCCGTAATTCTTTCATGAGGCTGCTGTCCAGCAGTCTCATATGCCAGGCGGATGATACTTCTCAGCCAAAAAGAAAGAGAGGTAGCCGTAGCTTTCTGACCCCTATGCTTTCCAGAATAAACAATGAATAATGAAGATGATTGACGGAAATCCTTAGTTGCCTGTAAGTAAAACTTTAAGGCACGGACCACATCCAGGTTATGTAACAGACGCTCCTTCTTAGAAGAAGAATTAGGACACAAGGAAGGAACAACAATTTCCTGATTAATATTCTTATTTGAAACATCCTTAGGAAGAAAACCAGGTTTGGTATGTAAAACCACCTTATCAGAATGAAATATAAGATAAGGCGAATCACACTAACGCTGAAAGCTCAGAAATCTTCGAGCAGAAGAAAAAGCAACCAAAAACAGAACTTTCCAAGATAATAATTTAATATCTATAGAATGCATAGGTTCAAACGGAACCCCTTGAAGAACTCGAAGAACTAAATTTAAACTCTAGGGAGGAGTAATTGGTCTAAATACAGGCTTAATTCTAGTTAGAGCCTGACAAAAAGACTGAACATCTGGCACATCTGCCAAACGTTTGTGAAACAAGATTGACAAAGCAGAAATGTGTCCCTTTAAAGAACTTGCTGATAACCCTTTCTCTAATCCTTCTTGGAGAAAAGACAGAATCCTGGGAATCCTAACGTTACTCCATGAGTAACCCTTGGATTCACAACAATAAAGATATTTACGCCATATCTTATGATAGATTTTTCTAGTGACAGGCTTTCTGGCCTGTATCAAAGTATTGATGACCGAATCAGAGAATCCTCGCTTAGATAAAATCAAGTGTTCAATCTCCACGCAGTCAGCTGTAGCGAAATTAGATTTGGATGTTGGAAAGGACCTTGAATGAGAAGGTCCTATCTCAAAGGAAGTTTCCACGGTGGTAGAGAGGAAATGTCCACTAAATATGCATACCAAGTCCTGCGTGGCCATGCAGGCGCTATCAGGATTACTGATGCTCTCTCCTGTTTGATTCGAGCAATCATGCTTGGAAGGAGAGGAAACACGTAAGCTAGGCTGAACGACCAAGACACTGCCAAGGTATCTATCAGTTCGGCCTGGGTATCCCTTGACCTGCATCCGTAACGTGGAAGCTTGGCATTCTGACGAGATGCCATCAGATCCAGTTCCGGTCTGCCCCATGTGTGAATCAATGAAGCAAACACCTCCGGATGGAGTTCCCACTCCCCCGGATGAAAAGTCTGACGACTTAGAAAATCCGCTTCCCAATTTTCTACTCCTGGGATGTAGATTGCCGACAGATAACAAGAGTGGGTCTCCGCCCATCGGATTATCTTGGATACTTCTATCATCGCTAAGGAACTCCTTGTTCCCCCGCTGATGATCGATATATGCCACAGTCGTGATGTTGTCCGACTGGAATCTGATGAATTTGGCCGAAGCCAACTGAGGCGCATTGAATATTGCTCTCAGTTCCAGAATAATGATTGGAAGTAGAGACTCCACCTGAGTCCAAACACACTGAGCCTTCAGGGAATTCCAGACTGTACCCCAGAAGGCTGGCGTTCGCTGTCACTATCACCCACGAGGGTCTGCGGAAACAAGTCCCCTGGGACAGATGATCCGGCAACAACCACCAAAGGAGAGTCTCTGGTCTCTTGATCCAGATTTATCTGAGGAGATAAATCCGCATAATCCCCATTCCACTGTCCGAGCATGCACAGCTGCAGTGGTCTGAGATGAAAGCGAGCAAACGGAATGATGTCCATTGCCGCTACCATTAATCCAATTACCTCCATGCACTGAGCCACTGGTGGCCGAAGAATGGACTGAAGTGCTCGGCAAGTATTTAGAATCTTTGATTTTCTGACCTTCTTCGGAAATATTTTCATGTCTAAGTGCTTGGCAAGTATTTAGAATCTTTGATTTTCATGTCTACCGAGTCTATCAGAGATCCCAAGAAGGGGACCCTTGTCTGTGGAACTAGTGAACTCTTCTCTATGTTCACCTTCCAACCATGAGTACTCAGAAAAGACAGGACTGTGTCCGTGTGAGATCTTGTCACATGATAAGTTGACGCCTAGATCAAAATGTCGTCCACATAAGGCGCCACTGCTATGCCTCGCGGTCTGAGAACCGCCAAAAGAGACCCTAGAACCTTTGTGAAGATTCTGGGTGCTGTGGCCAACCCAAAGGGAAGAGCCACGAACTGATGATGTTTGTCCAGGAAGGCAAACCTCCTTGTGGATAGGAATATGAAGGTAAGCATCCTTCAAGTCCACTGTATTCATATATTGACCCTCCTGGATCATTGGTAAGATTGTACGTATAGTCTCCATCTTGAACGATGGGACTCTGAGAAACTTGTTTGGATACTTAAGATCTAAAATGGGTCTGAAAGTTTCCACTTTTTTGGGAACCACGAGAAGATTTGAGTAAAACCCCTGTCCCTGTTTTGGAATGGGACAAATTACTCCCATGGTAGAGAGGTATTTTACATAGCGTAAGAACGCCTCTCTTTTTATCTGGTCTACAGATAATCGTGAAAGATTAAATCTCCCTCTTGGGAGAAAATCCTTGAATTCCAGTTGACACCCGTGGGTAACGATTTCCAACGCCCAGGGGTCCTGAACATCTCTTGCCCAAGCCTGAGCAAAGAAAGAAATTCTGCCCCCTACAAGATCCGGTCCAAGATCGGGGGACGCCCCTTCCTGCTGTCTTTGTAGCTTCTTGGATTGTTTACCTTTATTCCAGGTCTGGTTGAGTCTCCAGACTGACTTAGATTGGGTAAAATTCCCTTCCTGCTTTGTGGAGGAAGAGGAAGCAGAGGGTCCTCCTTTAAAATTCCAAAAGGAATGAAAATTATTTTGTTTACCCCTCATTTTAACAGACTTATCCTGAGGTAGGGCATAGCCTTTACCTTCAGTAATGTCAAAAATGATTTCCTTCAATTCATTGCCCAAAAAGGGTCTTACCTTTATAGGGAATAGCTAAAAGCTTAGTTTTTGATGACACATCAGCAGACCAAGATTTGAGCCATAACGCTCTACGTGCTAGAATAGCAAATCGCTAATTTAGCAATTTAAAAAGTGGCATCAGTAATAAAAGAATTAGCTAGCTTGAGAGCCTTAATTATATCCAAAATATCATCTAATGGAGTCTCAACCTTCAGAGACTCTTTCAGAGCCTCAAACCAAAAAGCTGCTAAAGTAGTTACTGGAACAATGCAAGCCGTAGGTTGTAAAAGAAAACCCTGATTAATAAATATTTCTTTAGAAGACCCTCTAACTTTTTATCCATCTTTGAAAGCACAACTGCCCTCAATGGGTATATAGTTATACGCTTAGCCAGGGTAGATATAGCTCCCTCCACCATAGGGACTGTTTGCCAAGAGTCCCGAATGGAGTGTGATATGGGAAACATTTTCTTAAAATTAGGAGGGGGAGAAAACGGTATACCTGGTCTATCCCATTCCTTTTTTATAATTTCCGAAATTCTCATAGGAACCGAAAAAACATCAGAGTAAGTAGGCACCTCTAGATATTTGTCCATCTTACACAATTTCTCTGGTGGTATCACAATAAGGTCACAATCATCCAGAGTCGCTAAAACCTCACAAAGTAACAGGCGGAGGTGTTCAAGCTTAAATTTAAAGGACATAACGTCCAAATCTGTCTGAGGTAACACATTCCCTGAGTCTGAAAGTTCTCCCTCAGACAGCAATTCCCTGACCCCCAACTCAGAGCACTGTGAGGGTACATCGGAAATAGCCAATAAAGCATCAGAGGATTCAGTATTCACATTAATACCTGACCTACTGTGTTTACCCTGTAACACTGGTAATTTAGATAATACCTTTGTAAGGGTAGTTGACATAACTGCAGCCATCTCCTGCAGAGTAAAGGAATTAGACGCACTAGAGGTACTTGGTGTCGCTTGTGTGGGCGTTAAAGGTTGTGACACTTGGGGAGAATTGGATGGCATATCCTGATTCTCTTCAGACTGAGAATCATCCTTAGGCACACTTTCTTGACCTAATATATGGTCTTTACAAAGTAAGGCTCTTTCAGTACAAGAGGTACACAATGTAAGAGGGGGTTCCACAATAGCTTCTAAACACATAGAACAATGAGATTCCTCAATGTCAGACATGTTGAACAGACTAGTAATAACCACAAAAGTCATAAAAACACTTTATTTATTGCTTTAAACAAATTTTTGAAAAGCGTGTACTGTGCCTTTAAGAAATAAAAAGCACACAAATTTTCCAAAACTGCTTCAAAAATGTTAATTTGCCCTAAAAATTAACTGAAACTCATTAATGGCTCCAAAAATTATTGCACCCCAAGAGTAAGGGGGAAATTAACCTCTAAATGTAACTTAAATCACAAAAATGTAAATTTTTACAAAAATACCCCCTGCACCTCGCCACAGCTCTGCTGTGGTACCTACCTGCCCCCAGGGTACTTTAAAATGACTCGCCAACGATCCGGACAAGAGAATCACTGTCTAGGAGCAACCAGAGTTACTGCTTGCTGATTCTCAGCCAGAAGAAAGTGCGCATCTGAGCGCGCAAAAACATAATTTATGTAAGAACTTACCTGATAAATTCATTTCTTTCATATTGGCAAGAGTCCATGAGCTAGTGACGTATGGGATATACAATCTTACCAGGAGGGGCAAAGTTTCCCAAACCTCAAAATGCCTATAAATACACCCCTCACCACACCCACAATTCAGTTTAACGAATAGCCAAGCAGTGGGGTGATAAAGAAAGGAGTAGAAAGCATCAACAAAGGAAATTTGGAGTGGGTCTCATGGACTCTTGCCAATATGAAAGAAATTAATTTATCAGGTAAGTTCTTACATAAATTATGTTTTCTTTCATGTAATTGACAAGAGTCCATGAGCTAGTGACGTATGGGATAGCAATACCCAAGATGTGGATCTCCACTCAAGAGTCACTAGAGAGGGAGGGAATAAAAATAAAAACAGCCATTTTCCACTGAAAAAAATTAATCCACACACCAAAAAATAAGTTTATTTTCATAATTGAAAGAAAAAAACTTAAATCAAAAGCAGAAGAATCAAACTGAAACAGCTGCCTGAAGAACTTTTCTACCAAAAACTGCTTCCGAAGAAGCAAATACATCAAAATGGTAGAATTTAGTACATGTATGCAAAGAGGACCAAGTTGCCGCTTTGCAAATCTGATCAACTGAAGCTTCATTGTTAAAAGCCCACGAAGTGGAGACTGATCTAGTAGAATGAGCTGTAATTCTCTGAGGCGGGGCCTGACCCGACTCCAAATAAGCTTGATGAATCAAGTTTCAACCAAGAAGCCAAGGAAATAGCAGAAGCCTTCTGACCTTTCCTAGGACCAGAAATAAAACAAATAGACTGGAAGTCTTCCTGAAATCTTTAGTAGCTTCCACATAATATTTCAAAGCGCTTACCACATCCAAAGAATTCTTAGGATTAGGACACAAGGAAGGGACAACAATTTCTCTACTAATGTTGTTAGAATTCACAACCTTAGGTAAAAATTGAAAAGAAGCCCGCAAAACTGCCTTATCCTGATGAAAAATTAGAAAAGGAGACTCACAAGAAAGAGCAGATAATTCAGAAACTCTTCTAGCAGAAGAACAGGAACACTTTCCAAGAGAGCAGTTTAATGTCCAAAGAATGCATAGGTTCAAATGGAGAAGCTTGTAAAGCTTTCAGAACCAAATTAAGACTCCAAGGAGGAGAAATTGATTTAATAACAGGCTTAATACGAACTAAAGCCTGTACAAAACAGTGTATATCAGGAAGTATAGCAATCTTTCTGTGACATAAAACAGAAAGAGCAGAGATTTGTCCTTTCAAGGAACTTGCAGACAAGTTCTAAAAGAATGCCAGGAGAATTTATGAGAAGAACACCATGAAATGTAAGTCTTCCAAACTCTATAATAAATCTTTCTAGAGACAGATTTACGAACTTGTAACATAGTATTAATCACTGAGTCAGAGAAACCTCTATGACTTAGAACTAAGCGTTCAATTTCCATACCTTCAAATTTAATGATTTTAGATCCTGATGGAAAAACGGACCTTGAGATAGTAGGTCTGGCCGTAACAGAAGTGGCCAAGGTGGGCAACTGGACATCCGAACCAGATTCGCATACCAAAACCTGTGTGGCCATGCTGGAGCCACCAGCAGCACAAATGATTGTTCCATGATGATTTTGGAGATCACTCTTGGAAGGAGAACTAGAGGCGGAAAATGTAAGCAGGATGATAACACCAAGGAAGTGTCAGCGCATCCACTGCTTCCGCCTGTACATCCCTGGACCTGGACAGGTATCAGAGAAGTTTCTTGTTTAGATGAGAGGCCATAAGATCTATCTCTGGAAGACCCCACACATCTGAACAATCTGAGAAAGTACATCTGGATGGAGAGACCACTCCCCTGGATGTAAAATCTGGCGGCTGAGATAATCCGTCTCCCAATTGTCTACACCTGGGATATGTACCGCAGAGATTAGACAGGAGCTGGATTCCGCCCAAGCAAGTATCCGAGATACTTCTTTCATAGCTTGGGGACTGTGAGTCCCACCCTGATGATTGACATATGCCACTGTTGTAATATTGTCTGTCTGAAAACAAATGAACGGTTCTCTCTTTAACAGAGGCCAAAACTGAAGAGCTCTGAGAATTGCACGGAGTTCTAAAATATTTATTGGTAATCTCGCCTCTTGAGATTTCCAAACCCCTTGTGCTGTCAGAGATCCCCAAACAGCTCCCCAAACTGAAAGACTCGCATCTGTTGTGATCACAATCCAGGTTGGCCGAACAAAAGAAGCCCCTTGAACTAAACGATGGTGATCTATCCACCATGTCAGAGAGTGTCATACATTGGGATTTTAGGATATTAATTGTGATATCTTTGTATAATCCCTGCACCATTGATTCAGCATACAAAGCTGTAGAGGTCTCATGTGAAAACGAGCAAAGGGGATTGCGTCCGATGCTGCAGTCATGAGACCTAAAACTTCCATGCACATAGCCACTGAAGGGAATGACTGAGACTGAAGGTGCCGGCAGGCTGCAACCAATTTTAAACGTCTCTTGTCTGTTAGAGACAGAGTCATGGACACTGAATCTATCTGGAAGCCTAAAAAGGTGACCCTTGTCTGAGGAATCAAGAAACTTTTTGGTAAATTGATCCTTCAACCATGTTTCCGAAGAAACAACACTAGTTGATACGTGTGAGATTTTGCAGTACGTAAAGACTGAGCTAGTACCAAGATATCGTCCAAATAAGGAAACACCGCAATACCCTGTTCTCTGATTACAGAGAGTAGGGCACCCAGAACCTTTGAGAAGATTCTTGGAGCTGTTGCTAGGCCAAATGGAAGAGCAACAAATTGGTAATGCTTGTTTAGAAAAGAGAATCTCAGAAAATGATAATGTTCTGGATGAATCGGAATATGAAGGTATGCATCCTGCAACTCTATTGTGGACATATAATGTCCTTGCTGAACAAAAGGCAGAATAGTCCTTATAGTCCCCATCTTGAAAGTTGGTACTCTTACATAACGATTCAAAATTTTCAGATCCAGAACTGGTCTGAATAAATTTTCCTTTTTTGGGACAATGAATAGATTTGAATAAAACCCCAAACCTTGTTCCTGAAGAGGAACTGGCATGATTACCCCTGAAGACTCCAGGTCTGAAACACACTTCAGGAAAGCCTGAGCTTTTACTGGATTTGCTGGGATACGTAAGAGAAAAAATCTTCTCACAGGAGGTCTTACTCCGAATCCTATTCGATAACCTTGAGAGACAATGCTCTGAATCCATTGATTTTGGACAGATTTTATCCAAATATCCTTGAAAAACCTTAATCTGACCCCTACCAGCTGAAGGCTTACAATTGGAAGCAGATTCCTTGGGGGCAGGATTGAGTTTTTGTTCCTTATTTTGACGAAAGGAACAAAAACGATAAGAAGCCTTAGATTTACCATTAGGTTTTTTTATCCTGAGTCAGAAAAACTCCCTTTCCCCCAGTGACGGTTGAAATAATAGAATCCAACTGAGAACCAAATAAATTATTACCTTGGAAAGAAAGAGATAGTAATCTAGATTTAGATGTCATATCAGCATTCCAAGATTTAAGCCACAAAGCTCTTCTAGCTAATATAGCTAAAGACATGGATCTAACATCAATTTTGATAATATCAAAAATGGCATCACAAATGAAATGATTAGCATATTGCAGTAAGCAAATGATGCTAGATAAGTCAGAATCCAATTCCTGTTGCGCTAAATTCTCCAACCAGAAGGTTGATGCAGCCGCAACATCAGCCAAAGAAATAGCAGGTCTAAGAAGATGACCTGAATATAAATAGGCCTTCCTTAGATAAGATTCAAGCATCCTATCTAAAGGATCCTTAAAAGAAGTACTATCTTCCATAGGAATAGTGGTAAGTTTAGCAAGAGTAGAAATAGCCCCATCAACTTTGGGGATTTTTTCCCAAAACTCTATAGATTTTGCTGGTAAAGGATACAATTTTTTAAACCTTGAAGAAGGAATAAAAGAAGTACCTGGCTTATTCCATTCCTTAGAAATCATATCAGAAATAGCCTCAGGAATAGGAAAAACCCCTGGAGAAACCACAGGAGGTTTAAAAACAGCATTTAAACGTTTATTAGAATGAACGTCAAGAGGACTGGTTACCTCAATATCCAAAATAATTAACAATTCTTTTAATAAAGAACGTATATACTCTATTTTAAATAAATAAGTAGATTTGTCAGTGTCAATGTCTGAGGAAGGATCTTCTGTATCAGATAGATCCTCATCAGAAGAGGATAAATTATTATGTTGTTGGTCATTTGAAATTTCATCAACTAAATGAGAAGTTTTAAAAGATCTTTTACGTTTATTAGAAGGTGGAAATGCAGACAAAGCCTTCAAGATAGAATCAGAAACAAATTCTTTAAAATGTACAGGTATATCATGCACATTAGAAGTTGAAGGAACTGCACTGTACTATTACTGATGGATACACTATCTGCATGTAAAAGTTTATCATGACAACTATTACAAATGACATTCGGCGAAATAATTTCAACAATTTTACAACCAATGCCCTTAGCAATGTTCCAGCAGAAACTTCTGAGGCAGGATCAGATTGAGACATCTTGCAAAATGTAAGAGAAAAAACAACATATAAAGCAAAATTATCTATTTCCTTATATGACAGTTTTCAGGAATGGGAAAAAATGCAAATAGCATAGGCCTCTGATAGAGAAAAAAGCAAGAGGCAAACATAAATGGGGTATTGAAATAATGAAAAAGTTTGGCGCCAAGTATGACGCACAAACGAACGTAAACTTGTTTGACTCCAAAAATAACCGGAAATGACACACTTGCGTCACTAATGACGCAACCGTGTGAAAGGTCTCGGCGTCAAGTATGACGCCGGAAATGACGCAGTTGCATCAGACTTATTTTTCCGTGCGAAGAATGACGCAATAAAGTTTAGCATTTGACGCACCCGCGGGCCTAATGCCGCCTGCAATTTGCAAGAAGTAGTCAATTAAAAAAAAAAAAAAGACTAAACCCCAGGTAAGAAAAAACAATTTATGTAAGAACTTACCTGATAAATTCATTTCTTTCATATTAGCAAGAGTCCATGAGCTAGTGACGTATAGGATATACATTCCTACCAGGAGGGGCAAAGTTTCCCAAACCTCAAAATGCCTATAAATACACCCCTCACCACACCCACAATTCAGTTTAACGAATAGCCAAGAAGTGGGGTGATAAGAAAAGAGCGAAAGCATCAAAAATAAGGAATTGGAATAATTGTGCTTTATACAAAAAAATCATAACCAACACAAAAAAAGGGTGGGCCTCATGAATTAGCAAGAGTCCATGAGCTAGTGACGTATGGGATAGCAGATACCCAAGATGTGGAACTTCCACGCAAGAGTCACTAGAGAGGGAGGGATAAAATAAAGACAGCCAATTCCGCTGAAAAAATAATCCACAACCCAAATCAAAAAGTTTTAATCTTATAATGAAAAAAACTGAAATCATAAGCAGAAGAATCAAACTGAAACAGCTGCCTGAGGTACTTTTCTACCAAAAACTGCTTCAGAAGAAGAAAAAACATCAAAATGGTAGAATTTAGTAAAAGTATGCAAAGAAGACCAAGTTGCTGCTTTGCAAATCTGATCAACAGAAGCTTCATTCCTAAAAGCCCAGGAAGTAGAAACTGACCTAGTAGAATGAGCCGTAATCCTTTGAGGCGGGAACTTACCCGACTCCACATAAGCAAGATAAATCAAAGACTTTAACCAAGACGCCAAAGAAATGGCAGAAGCCTTCTGACCTTTCCTGGAACCAGAAAAGATAACAAATAGACTAGAAGTCTTTCTAAAATCTTAGTAGCTTCAACATAATATTTCAAAGCTCTAACTACATCCAAAGAATGTAAAGATCTTTCCAGAGAATTCTTAGGATTAGGACACAATGAAGGGACAACAATTTCTCTACTAATGTTGTTAGAATTCACAACTTTAGGTAAAAATTGAAATGAAGTCCGCAACACCGCCTTATCCTGATGAAAAATCAGAAAAGGAGATTCACAAAAAAGAGCAGATAACTCAGAAACTCTTCTAGCAGAAGAGATGGCCAAAAGAAACAAAAAACTTTCCAAGAAAGTAATTTAATATCCAGAGAATGCATAGGTTCAAACGGAGGAGCCTGTAAGGCCCTCAGAACCAAATTAAGACTCCAAGGAGGAGAGATCGACTTAATGACAGGTTTGATACGAACCAAAGCCTGTACAAAACAATGAATATCAGGAAGATTAGCAATCTTTCTGTGAAAAAGAAAAGAAAGAGCACAGATTTGTCCTTTCAAAGAACTTGCAGACAAACCCTTATCCAAACCATCCTGAAAAAAATTGTAAAATTCTAGGAATTCTAAAAGAATGCCAAGAGAATATATGAGAAGAACACCAAGAAATGTAAGTCTTCCAAACTCGATAATAAATCTTTCTAGAGACAGATTTACAAGCCTGTAACATAGTATTAATCACTGAGTCAGAGAAACCTCTATGACTAAGAATCAAGCGTTCAATCTCCATACCTTCAAATTTAATAATTTGAGATCCTGATGGAAAAATGGGCCTTGAGATAGAAGGTCTGGTCTTAACGGAAGTGTCCAAGGTTGGCAACTGGCCATCCGAATGAGATCCGCATACCAAAACCTGTGAGGCCATGCTGGAGCCATCAGCAGTACAAACGAACGCTCCAGTAAAATCTTGGAAATCACTTTTGGAAGAAGAACTAGAGGCGGAAAGATATAGGCAGGATGATAATTCCACGGAAGCGACAACGCATCCACTGCTTCCGCCTGAGGATCCCTGGATCTGGACAGATACCTGGGAAGTTTCTGGTTTAGATGAGAGGTCATCAGATCTATTTCTGGAAGTCCCCAGATTTGAACAATCTGAAGAAATACCTCTGGGTGAAGAGACCATTCGCCCGGATGTAACGTCTGGCGACTGAGATAATCTGCTTCCCAATTGTCTACACCTGGGATATGAACCGCAGAAATTAGACAGGAGCTGGATTCCGCCCATACAAGCATCCGAGATACTTCTTTTATAGCTTGAGGACTGTGAGTCCCACCTTGATGATTGACATAGCCACGGTTGTGACATTGTCTGTCTGAAAACAAAAACGATTCTCTCTTCAGAAGAGGCCAGAACTGAAGAGCTCTGAAAATCGCACGGAGTTCCAAAATGTTGATTGGTAATCTCGCCTCCTGAGATTCCCAAACCCCCTGCGCTGTCAGAGATCCCCATACAGCTCCCCAACCTGAAAGACTCGCATCTGTTGAGATCACAGTCCAGGTTGGACGAACAAAAGAGGCCCCTTGAATTAAACGATGGTGATTCAACCACCAAGTTAGAGAAGTTCGAACATTGGGATTTAAGGATATTAATTGTGATATCTTTGTATAATCCATGCACCACTGGTTCAGCATACAAAGCTGAAGAGGTCTCATGTGAAAACGAGCAAAAGGGATCGCGTCCGATGCAGCAGTCATGAGACCTAAAATTTCCATGCATAATGCTACCGAAGGGAACAATTGAGACTGAAGGTTTCGACAAGCTGAAACCAATTTCAGACGTTTTTTTTCTGTTAGAGACAAAGTCATGGACACAATCTATTTGGAAACCCAAAAAGGTTACCCTTGTCTGAGGAATCAAGGAACTCTATGGTAAATTGATCCTCCAACCATGTCTTTGAAGAAACAACACAAGTTGATTCGTATGAGATTCTGCAGAATGTAAAGACTGAGCAAGTACCAAGATATCGTCCAAATAAGGAAATACCCCAATACCCTGTTCTCTGATTACAGAGAGAAGGGCACCGAGAACCTTTGAAAAGATCCTTGGAGCTGTTGCTAGGCCAAACGGAAGAGCAACAAACTGGTAATGCTTGTCTAGAAAAGAGAATCTCAGGAACTGATAGTGATCTGGATGAATCGGAATATGAAGATATGCATCCTGTAAGTCTATTGTAGACATATAATGCCTTTGCTGAACAAAAGGCAGAATAGTCCTTATAGTCACCATTTTGAATGTTGGTATCCTTACATAACGATTCAATATTTTTAGATCCAGAACTGGTCTGAAGGAACTCTCCTTCTTTGGTACAATGAATAGATTTGAGTAAAACCCCAGACCCCGTTCCAGAACTGGAACTGGCATAATTACCCCAGCTAACTCTAGGTCTGAAACACATTTCAGAAACGCCTGAGCCTTCACTGGAATGCGTGAGAGAAAAAATCTTTTCACAGGCGGCCTTACCTTGAAACCTATTCTGTACCCTTGTGAAACAATGTTCTGAATCCAAAAATTGTGAATCGAATTTATCCAAACATCTTTGAAAAATCGTAACCTGCCCCCTACCAGCTGTGCTGGAATGAGGGCCGCACCTTCATGCAGATTTGGGAGCTGGTTTTGACTTTCTAAAAGGCTTGGATTTATTCCAGACTGGAGAAGGTTTTCAAACGGAAACCGTTCCTTTAGAGGAAGGGTCAGGCTTCTGCTCCTTATTCTGACGAAAGGAACGAAAACTATTAGCAGCCCTATATTTACCTTTAGATTTTTTGTCCTGAGGCAAAAAGGCTCCCTTCCCCCCAGTAACAGTTGAAATTATTGAATCCAACTGAGAACCAAACAATTTATTACCTTGGAAAGAGAGAGAAAGCAAAGTTGACTTTGAAGACATATCTGCATTCCAAGTTTTAAGCCATAAAGCTCTTCTAGCTAAAATAGCAAAAGACATATACCTGACATCAATTCTAATGATATCAAAAATGGCATCACAAAGTTATTAGCATGTTGAAGAAGTTTAACAATGCTATAAGCATTATGGTCTGATACTTGTTGCGCTAAAGCCTCCAAACAGAAAGCTGAAGCTGCAGCAACATCAGCCAAAGAAATAGCAGGTCTAAGAAGATTACCTGAACATAAATAAGCTCTCCCTAGAAAGGATTCAAGCTTCCTATCTAAAGGATCCTTAAAGGAAGTACTATCTGCCGTAGGAATAGTAGTACGTTTAGCAAGAGTAGAGATAGTACCATCAACTTTGGGGATTTTGTCCCAAAACTCTAATCTATCAGATGGCACAGGGTACAATTTCTTAAACTTTCTTAAAGTACCCAGACTATTCCATTCCCTAGAAATCACTTTTGAAATCGCATCAGGGACTGGAAAAACTTCTGGAATAACTACATGAGGTTTATAAACCTAATTTAAACGCTTAGCAGATTTAGTATCAAGAGGACTAGACTCCTCCATATCTAATGCAATCAACACTTCTTTAAGTAAAGAACGAATAAACTCAATTTTAAACAAATAAGAAGATTTATCAGTATCAATATCTGAGGCAGAATCTTCTGAACCAGATAGATCCTCATCAGAAACAGATAAGTCAGAATGATGGCGGTCACTTAAAAATTCATCCGAAATATGAGAAGTTTTAAAAGACCTTTTACGTTTACTGGAAGGAGGAATAACAGACAGAGCCATCCTAATAGAATTAGAAACAAATTCTTTTACATTAACAGGAACATCCTGAACATTAGATGTTGAAGGAACAACAACAGGTAAAGGATTATTACTAATGGAGACACAATCTGCATTGGAAAGTTTATCATGGCAACTAACACAAACTACAGCCAGAGGAACAGTTACCACAAGTTTACAACAAATACACTTAACTTTGGTAGAACCAGCATCAGGCAGAGTCTTTCCAGTAGTAGATTCTGATCCAGGGTCAGGATGTGACATCTTGCAATATGTAATAGAAAAAACAACATATAAAGCAAAATTATCAAATTCCTTAAATGACAGTTTCAGGAATGGGAAAAAATGCAAAATAACAAGCCTCTGGCAACCAGAAGCAAGGAAAAAGTGAGACAAATGTGAGAAAAAAAAGACGCCCACATTTTTGGCGCCAAGTATGACGCCCACATTATTGGCGCCAAGTACGACGCCCACATTATTGGCGCCAAGTACGACGCCCACATTATTGGCGCCAAGTACGACGCCCACATTATTGGCGCCAAGTACGACGCCCACATTATTGGCGCCAAGTACGACGCCCACATTATTGGCGCCAAGTACGACGCCCACATAATTGGCGCCAAATACGACGCCCACATTTTTTGGCACAAAAAAAACTTCTGAATACACATGCGTCAAAAAAATGACGTAACTGAATACAACTTCCGGCGTCAACTACGGCGCCGAAAATGACAAAAATTTGCGCCAAAAAAGTTTGCGCCAAGAATGACGCAATAAAATGAAACATTTTCTGCCCCCGCGAGCCTAACAGCCCGCAGGGAAAAATAGTCAATTGAAAATTTTCAAGGTAAGAAAAAAATATTCATATGCATTATCCCAAATAATGAAACTGACAGTCTGAATGAAGGAATACTGATTATAATATATAAGTTTAAAGACATATATTTAGAACTTTACATATAAAGTGCCCAACCATAGCTTAGAGTGTCACAAAAAATAAGACTTACTTACCCCAGGACACTCATCTACATATAGTAGATAGCCAAACCAGTACTGAAACGAGAATCAGTAGAGGTAATGGTATATAAGAGTATATTGTCGATCTGAAAAGGGAGGTAGGAGAAGAAATCTCTACGACCGATAACAGAGAACCTATGAAATAGATCCCCTAGAGGAAGACCATTGTATTCAAATAGGCAATACTCTCTTCACATCCCTCTAACATTCACTGCACTCTGAGAGGAAAACCGGGCTTCAGCCTGCTGCGAAGCGCATATCAACGTAGAATCTAGCACAAACTTATTTCACCACCTCCATGGGAGGCAAAGTTTGTAAAACTGAATTGTGGGGTGTATTTATAGGCATTTTGAGGTTTGGGAAACTTTGCCCCTCCTGGTAGGAATGTATATCCCATACGTCACTAGCTCATGGACTCTTGCTAATTACATGAAAGAAAAAATTTCTTTAAAAGATGTTTATATTTCCCAAATATGAAACTGACAGTCTGCAGAAGGAAATACATAAACCTGACACATGGCAAATATAAGTACAATACATATATTTAGAACTTTATATAAATGCATAAAGTGCCAAACCATAGCTGAGGTGTCTTAAGAAATAAAAACATACTTACCTAAAGACACCCATCCACATATAGCAGATAGCCAAACCAGTACTGAAACAGTTATCAGTAGAGGTAATGGTAAATTGAGAGTATATCGTCGATCTGAAAAGGGAGGTAGGAGATGAATCTCTACGACCAATAACAGAGAACCTATGAAATAGACCCCCGTTAGGGAAATCATTGTATTCAATAAGTGATACTCCCTTCACGTCCCTCTGACATTCGCTGTACTCTGAGAGGAATCGGGCTTCAACAATGCTGAGAAGCGCATATCAACGTAGAAATCTTAGCACAAACTTACTTCACCACCTCCATAGGAAGCAAAGTTTGTAAAACTGAATTGTGGGTGTGGTGAGGGGTGTATTTATAGGCATTTTGAGGTTTGGGAAACTTTGCCCCTCCTGGTAGGATTGTATATCCCATACGTCACTAGCTCATGGACTCTTGCCAATTACATGAAAGAAATTAAGCCCCGCCCATCATGGCCGATGTTCGAGTCGGCCTAAAAAAAAAAATCGCATGGTGAAGCGGTTTTAAGCAAAACTAAGTGGAACATATAAAAACCCCAAACAATATACCAGTATAGCCACATCGGTTATTCAGTGCAAGCGAAAAACCAATCAACAGTTTCTGCCTCTCCCAGTGTCTTATATAATGCCCATTATAATGATTGTGTCAACAGAAAAATAAAACATAGGTTTCCAGTAACGCCCCTCTGTTTAACAGGTCTACTGCTTACCCCATTCCCTTACCGGGAAATAAATGCCAGCCAGTTTGGATATATCAAATCTCCTCAGAAATAAAGGGCTGCACATACCTCAATGCTGCTTGTAGCATGAAACCGTTCTCCACACTGAAGATGACTCTTGTGTTACCTTCAGAAGTCTTGTGGGAACTAACATGGATCTTAGTTACAGCTGCTAAGATCATCAACCTCAGGGCAGAAATCTTCTTCCCTATCCCCCTGAGGAAAATAGTACTCACCGGCACCATTTAAAATAAAAAACTTCTTGATTGAAGAAACTAAAACACCTCACTTTACACCTCTTCCTAGTATAACACAGGCAAAGAGAATGACTGGGGGTGAAGGGGAAGGGAGGAGCTATATACACAGCTCTACTGTGGTGCTCTTTGCCACTTCCTGTTAGCAGGAGGATAATATCCCACAAGTAAGGATGAAATCCGTGGACTCGTATCTTGTAGAAGAAACAACAATTTATAATAATAATGCAAGTTTGATTATACACACAAAAGAAAGCCCATGGATCAAGTGGTACAGCAGAAAATACTTTCAAGAAAAAAAAAAAAAAAATTGTGAAAGGGGCAGCCTGGAGGGCATCAGTTGTAGAAAGAAAAGTCAAACCAGCTGACAGGTATAGAAGTTTTACAATAATTTCTGAATTTTGCAAACCAAACAGCTAGTTGATTATATATATATATATATATATATATATATATATGTGACCCTCATTTTACAACGGTTCAATTTACACCGTTTCAGAATAACAACCTTTTTTCCCAGTCATGTGACTGCTATTGAAAAGCATTGAGAAGCAGTGCATTTATTAAAATAGCCAGTAGATGGAGCTGTCCGCTTGTGTTGCAGCAAAACCAAGCAAGCTGAAATTAATCAGTTTAACCAGACCTGAGCTATCGAGCAGATTTCAAAGGAACAAGATCTTCCTGTCTATAAATCAGTCCAGATTGGAATGCATAGAAAGAACTGTTTGCAGAAAAATGCAAGTGAAGTCTGTGTTGTGTGATTATTTTATTAGGTTTATAATGCTGTTTAGCAAATGTTTTTGTTCATTTAACTTAGTTTAATTATATATTCTGTGTTGTGTGATTATTTTATTAGGTTTATAATGCTGTTTAGCATTTAAAGTCTTCATTTCAAAGCTTTAAAAATAATGTATTAGGTGTTACTTATGACAATTTTGAGAGGGGCCTGGAACCTATCTCCCTCACTTCCCATTGACTTACATTATAAACTGGGTTTCAATTTACAACGGTTTCGATTTACAACCATTCCTTCTGGAACCTAACCCCGGCGTAAACTGAGGGCTACATATATATATATATGATGAAGCGCATTTGAGCCTGTGTTTGTGCTAACCACCTTTGTATACCAAATAAAAGTCACCTGGCTTCAAGTTCCTGAGTCCTCGCTTTTCTTCTTGTATCCTATATATATATATATATATATATATATATATATATATATATATATATATATATATATATATATATATATATATATATATGATAAGCACAGTCCTGCGTGTGAGCAACTGCCAGGGTGCACATCTAAATAAAGTAGTATGCCAAAAGTGAAAAAATGGCACTCTCTGAACTTAGTATAAAAACATAATTTATGCTTACCTGATAAATTTATTTCTCTTGTAGTGTGTTCAGTCCACGGGTCATCCATTACTTATGGGATACCCATACCAAAGCTAAGTACACGGATGATGGGAGAGACAAGGCAGGAACATTAAACAGAAGGAACCACTGCCTGTAGAACCTTTCTCCCAAAACCAGCCTCCGAAGAAGCGAAAGTGTCAATTTTGTAAAATTTGGAAAAAGTATGAAGAGAAGACCAAGTTGCAGCCTTGCAAATCTGTTCAACAGAGGCCTCATTCTTAAAGGCCCAGGTGGAAGCCACAGCTCTAGTGGAATGAGCTGTAATTCTTTCAGGAGGCTGCTGTCCAGCAGTCTCATAGGCTAAACGTATTATGCTACGAAGCCAAAAAGAGAGAGAGGTAGCCGAAGCCTTTTGACCTCTCCTCTGTCCAGAGTAAACGACAAACAGAGAAGAAGTTTGTCTAAAATCTTTAGTTGCCTGTAAGTAGAACTTCAGAGCACGGACCACGTCTAGATTATGCAAAAGACGTTCCTTCTTTGAAGAAGGATTAGGACATAATGATGGAACAACAATCTCTTGATTGATATTCCTGTTAGAAACAACCTTAGGTAAAAACCCAGGTTTAGTACGCAGTACTACCTTGTCTGAATGAAAGATCAGATAAGGAGAATCACAATGTAAGGCAGATAACTCAGAGACTCTTCGAGCCGAGGAAATAGCCATCAAAAACAAAACTTTCCAAGATAAAAGCTTAATATCAATGGAATGAAGGGGTTCAAACGGAACACCCTGAAGAACTTTAAGAACCAAGTTTAAGCTCCACGGAGGAGCAACAGCTTTAAACACAGGCTTAATTCTAGCCTGACAAAAGGCCTGGACGTCTGGATTCCCTGCCAGACGTTTGTGTAAAAGAATAGACAGAGCTGAAATCTGTCCCTTTAGCGAACTAGCGGATAAACCTTTTTCTAAACCCTCTTGTAGAAAAGCCAATATCCTAGGAATCCTAACCTTACTCCATGAGTAACTCTTGGATTCACACCAATATAAATATTTACGCCATATCTTATGGTAAATTTTTCTGGTCACAGGTTTCCGAGCCTGTATTAACGTATCAATAACCGAATCCGAAAACCCACGCTTAGATAGAATCAAGCGTTCAATTTCCAGGCAGTCAGCCTCAGAGAAATTAGGTTTGGATGGTTGAAAGGACCCTGAATTAGAAGGTCCTGCCTCAGAGGAAGAGACCATGGTGGACAGGACGACATGTCCACTAGGTCTGCATACCAGGTCCTGCGTGGCCACGCAGGCGCTATCAGAATTACCGATGCCCTCTCCTGTTTGATCCTGGCAATCAGTCGAGGTAGCAACGGAAATAGTGGAAACACATAAGCTATGTTGAAAACCCAAGGGGCTGCTAATGCATCTACCAGCACCGCTCCCGGGTCCCTGGACCTGGATCCGTAACAAGGAAGCTTCGCGTTCTGGCGAGATGCCATGAGATCCAGATCCGGTTTGCCCCAACGACGAATCAGTTCAGCAAATACCTCCGGGTGAAGTTCCCACTCTCCCGGATGAAAAGTCTGGCGACTTAGGAAATCCGCCTCCCAGTTCTCTACGCCTGGGATGTAAATCGCTGACAGGTGGCAAGAGTGAGACTCTGCCCAGCGAATTATCTTCGAGACTTCCAACATCGCTAGGGAACTCCTGGTTCCCCCTTGATGATTGATGTAAGCCACAGTCGTGATATTGTCCGACTGAAATCTGATGAACCTCAGTCTTGCTAACTGAGGCCAAGCTAGAAGAGCATTGAATATTGCTCTTAATTCTAGAATGTTTATTGGAAGGAGTTTCTCCTCCTGAGTCCACGATCCCTGAGCCTTCAGGGAATTCCAGACTGCTCCCCAGCCTAGAAGGCTGGCATCCGTTGTTACAATCGTCCAATCTGGTCTGCGAAAGGTCATTCCTTTGGACAGATGAACCGGTGACAACCACCAGAGAAGAGAATCCTGGTCCAGATTTAGCAAAGGGGACAGATCAGAGTAATCCCCGTTCCATTGACTGAGCATGCATAGTTGCAGCGGTCTGAGATGCAGGCGCGCAAATGGCACTATGTCCATTGCCGCGACCATTAAGCCGATTACCTCCATGCACTGAGCTACTGATGGCTTGGAACGGAATGAAGGACACGGCAAGCATTGAGAATCATTGATAACCTGGACTCCGACAGGTAAATCTTCATCTCTACAGAATCTATAAGAGTCCCTAGAAAAGGAACCCTTGTGAGTGGTAACAGAGAACTCTTTTCCACGTTCACTTTCCACCCATGCGACCTCAGAAATGCAAGAACTATCTCTGTATGAGACTTTGCATTCTCAAAACTTGATGCTTGTATTAGAATGTCGTCTAGGTACGGAGCCACCGCTATGCCTCGTGGTCTTAGTACCGCCAGAAGTGAGCCCAGAACCTTCGTAAAAATTCTCGGGGCCGTGGCTAAACCGAAGGGAAGAGCCACAAACTGGTAATGCCTGTCTAGAAAGGCAAACCTTAGGTACCGATAATGATCTTTGTGAATCGGTATGTGAAGGAAAGCATCCTTTAAGTCCACTGTGGTCATATATTGACCCTCTTGGATCATGGGTAGGATGGTTCGAATGGTTTCCATCTTGAACGATGGTACCCTTAGGAATTTGTTTAAGATCTTTAAGTCCAAGATTGGTCTGAAGGTTCCCTCTTTTTTGGGAACCACAAATAGATTTGAGTAAAATCCTTGTCCCTGTTCCGATCGCGGAACTGAGTGGATCACTCCCATGATTAAGAGGTCTTGTACACATTGTAGAAATGCCTCTCTCTTTACTAGGTTTGTTGATAACCTCGAAAGATGGAACCTCACTTGTGGAGGAGAGGTTTTGAAATCCAGAAGGTATCCCTGAGATATAATCTTCAACGTTCAGGGATCCTGCACATCTCTTGCCCAAGCCTGGGCGAAGAGAGAAAGTCTGCCCCCCACTAAATCCGTCTCCGGATAGAGGGCCCTGTTTTCATGCTGTCTTAGGGGCAGAAGTAGGCTTTCTGGCCTGCTTGCCCTTGTTCCATGACTGGTTGCCTTTCCAACCCTGTCTGTAACGAGCAGTAGTTCCTTCCTGTTTTGGAGCGGAGGAAGTTGATGCTGCTCCTGCCTTGAAGTTACGAAAGGCACGAAAATTAGACTGTTTGGCCTTTGGTTTGGCCCTGTCCTGAAGAAGGGCGTGGCCCTTACCTCCCGTAATGTCAGCAATAATTTCCTTCAAGCCGGGCCCGAATAAGGTCTGCCCTTTGAAAGGAATGTTAAGTAGCTTAGACTTGGAAGTTACATCCGCTGACCAGGATTTAAGCCAGAGCGCTCTGCGCGCCTGTATGGCGAATCCGGAATTTTTAGCCGTAAGTTTGGTTAGATGTACTACGGCATCTGAAACAAACGCATTAGCTTGCTTAAGGGTTCTAACTTTGCTCAAAGCCTCATCCAATGGCTCTGTGCGAATCGCCTCTTCCAGAGACTCAAACCAGAATGCCGCTGCAGCCGTGACAGGCGCAATGCATGCAAGAGGCTGCAAAATAAAACCCTGTTGAACAAACATTTTCTTAAGATAACCCTCTAATTTTTTATCCATTGGATCTGAGAAAGCACAGCTATCCTCCACCGGGATAGTGGTACGCTTGGCTAAAGTAGAAACTGCTCCCTCCACCTTAGGGACCGTCTGCCATAAGTCTCGTGTGGTGGCGTCTATAGGAAACATTTTTCTGAATATCGGGGGAGGGGAAAAAGGCACACCGGGTCTATCCCACTCCTTACTAATAATTTCTGTAAGTCTTTTTGGTATAGGAAAGACGTCAGTACACACCGGTACCGCATAGTATCTATCCAACCTACACAATTTCTCTGGGATTGCCACCGTGTCGCAATCATTCAGAGCCGCTAATACCTCCCCTAGTAACACACGGAGGTTCTCAAGCTTAAATTTAAAATTTGAAATTTGAAATTTCTGAATCCGGTCTCCCCGGATCAGAACCGTCACCGACAGAATGAAGCTCACCGACCTCATGTTCTGCAAATTGTGACGCAGTATCAGACATGGCTCTCGTGTCATCAGCGCGCTCTGTCCTTAACCCAGAGTTATCGCGCTTGCTCCTCAATTCGGGAATATTATATAATACTTCTTTCATAACATTAGCCATATCATGTAAAGTGATTTGTAAGGGCCTAGATGTACTTGGCGTCTCAATCCTACGCATCTCCCGAGCGGGAGACGCAGGTACTGACACGTGAGGAGAGTTAGGCGGCATAACTTCCCCCTCGTTGTCTGGTGATAGTTTCTCTATCGGTACAGATGGACTTTTATTCAAAGCAATATCCATACAATTGGTACACATCGTTCTATTGGGCTCCATATTGGCTTTTGAACATGATGAACAAACAGTTTCCTCTGAATCAGACATGTTTAAACAGACTTAGCAATGAAACTAGCAAGCTTGGAAATCACTTTCAATAAGTTTACAAGCAATATAAAAAACGCTGCAGCGCTTCAAAAATACAGATATAAGTAAACAATTCTTAACAAGAAGTGTAATATTAGCAGAGGATTGCACCCATTAGCAAAAGGATGATTAACCCCTCAATACCCAAAACGGATAAAACGGATATCAATTAAGATTTAACGCTTTTAATCACAGTCAAGCACACTGTCGCAGATCTGCTGTGACTATCTCCCTCAAAAATGAATTTTGCAGACCCCTGAGCTCTCTAGAGACGTCCTGGATCAAGGAGGAATTAGCAGGAAGACTGTGCTAGAATTATAACTGCGCAACAAGGCGCTAAAACAAGGTCCCTCCCACTCCTATCACAACAGTGGGAGCCCTGATATAACGGTTTCCATGCAGAAAATATATGTTACAATCATACAATAGTAATATGAATATTACTATAATAACCTCTGGCGCTAACGTGTAGCTAAAATTGGTAATGCAAAGGTTCTAATTATTGTATACTATAAACAATAAATTACCTTAGTACGATGGAGATGATAATTCCTTACAAATATGTGAAAACTGGGTAATTGATTAAGGGATGTGCTTAAGGATGAACCAGAGTAATGGTGCAAGTAAAAAATAAACAAATTTTATTACAATCTTAATCGTGCACAGAAATACTTTTAAAACCAAATTTAAATAACACTCTGATCAGGCGTTTGACAATGTAGTATCAATAAAATCCCTAAAAACCTCAAAATAAAATTGCATAAATAAAATAACAATAAAACAACAATAAGACAATCACTATCACAAATGGTTAATTCGAGATAGAGAACAAAGATCCCATTGGAAACCAAGGAAGATCCACGTCAGCTGGAAGTTAGTGATATTTTAACCGGAGCTGTAACGAGATGAGATCCAAATGAACAGACAGGAAGAGAGCCAAAATTTAAGGTGTTCACTTATTACTTACACCGAAAATGCTCTATGAAGTCCCAGCTGTCTCTCTATAGCGGTCCTGGATTAGATCACTGCTGGATGGATCCCCGAAATGAAGGAAACCTCTTGTCTTTTACAATCCGTATCAGCACTCACGCCAGATAGACCAAACTGTGCTCTGGGTCTCTGTGCGGTCTCGGCGCTGGTAATTAGTTCCAGTCACCTGTGTGTTAGAAAAGTGGGCAGAGCAACGCGTTTCAGCCCGGTCTGGGCCTTTGTCAAGCTCCTGATAGATGGGAGGTCAGGTCTTTTATACCGTCACCCCTGGTTTCTCTAAAATCGGGTCTTTTTTGAGTCTCCTGCTTCCACCTCTCTTTCCTCTCTGTCTGATGCCCTTCTTTTTCTTAGATCTCTTTGCGGAAGTGGACTTGCAAATGAATTTTGGCCTTGTCCTTGCGCATAGACAGCCTTTACTGTACAGCCTAACTCCAAGCAGCAAGCTCCGACCTACAGAGACATTGCAACGCTCCATCGGCTAAGAAAAAAGGGAGTGGTCATATGACCGGCTCAGAGAGAGATGAAAATAGCGCTTCCCCACCATTCCAAGGAAAACGAAGGCGGAACAGAAGCAGAGCACAGAAATGAGGCGCGCAGCTATAATTAACTACGCGCTTCACCACCCCGCTGAAACTACAGAGCATACCAAAGTAAACGACACACATTACGTTAAAGCACTGTAACCCCTAATGGCGCCACTCTTACGCTATTGTTATTATGAAAAACATTTTTCATAATATTTATTTTTCATATTTATGTAAGAACTTACCTGATAAATTCATTTCTTTCATATTAGCAAGAGTCCATGAGCTAGTGACGTATGGGGGATATACATTCCTACCAGGAGGGGCAAAGTTTCCCAAACCTCAAAATGCCTATAAATACACCCCTCACCACACCCACAAATCAGTTTAACGAATAGCCAAGAAGTGGGGTGATAAGAAAAAAGTGCGAAAGCATAAAAAATAAGGAATTGGAATAATTGTGCTTTATAAAAAAAAATCATAACCACCACAAAAAAGGGTGGGCCTCATGGACTCTTGCTAATATGAAAGAAATGAATTTATCAGGTAAGTTCTTACATAAATTATGTTTTCTTTCATGTAATTAGCAAGAGTCCATGAGCTAGTGACGTATGGGATAATGACTACCCAAGATGTGGATCTTTCCACGCAAGAGTCACTAGAGAGGGAGGGATAAAATAAAGACAGCCAATTCCTGCTGAAAATAATCCACACCCAAAATAAAGTTTAAATGAAAACATAAGCAGAAGATTCAAACTGAAACAGCTGCCTGAAGTACTTTTCTACCAAAAACTGCTTCAGAAGAAGAAAACACATCAAAATGGTAGAATTTAGTAAAAGTATGCAAAGAAGACCAAGTTGCTGCTTTGCAAATCTGATCAACCGAAGCTTCATTCCTAAACGCCCAGGAAGTAGAAACTGAACTAGTAGAATGAGCTGTAATCCTCTGAGGCGGAGTTTTACCCGACTCAACATAGGCATGATTAAAGATTTCAACCAAGATGCCAAAGAAATGGCAGAAGCTTTCTGGCCTTTTCTAGAACCGGAAAAGATGACAAATAGACTAGAAGTCTTTCGGAAAGTCTTAGTAGCTTCAACATAATATTTCAAAGCTCTAACAACATCCAAAGAATGCAATGATTTCTCCTTAGAATTCTTAGGATTAGGGCATAATGAAGGAACTACAATTTCTCTACTAATGTTGTTGGAATTCACAACCTTAGGTAAAAATTTAAAAGAAGTTCGCAACACCGCCTTATCCTGATGAAAAATCAGAAAAGAAGACTCACAAGAAAGAGCAGACAATTCAGAGACTCTTCTGGCAGAAGAGATGGCCAAAAGGAACAAAACTTTCCAAGAAAGTAATTTAATGTCCAATGAATGCATAGGTTCAAACGGAGGAGCTTGAAGAGCCCCCAGAACCAAATTCAAACTCCAAGGAGGAGAAATTGACTTAATGACAGGTTTTATACGAACCAAGGCTTGTACAAAACAATGAATATCAGGAAGATTAGCAATCTTTCTGTGAAAAAGAACAGAAAGAGCAGAGATTTGACCTTTCAAGGAACTTGCGGACAAACCTTTATCTAAACCATCCTGAAGAAACTGTAAAATTCTCGGAATTCTAAAAGAATGACAGGAAAAATGATGAGAAAGACACCAAGAAATATAAGTCTTCCAGACTCTATAATATATCTCTCTAGATACAGATTTACGAGCCTGTAACATAGTATTAATCACAGAGTCAGAGAAACCTCTTTGACCAAAAATCAAGCGTTCAATCTCCATACCTTTAAATTTAAGGATTTGAGATCCTGATGGAAAAAAGGACCTTGCGACAGAAGGTCTGGTCTTAACGGAAGAGTCCACGGTTGGCAAGAGGCCATCCGGACAAGATCCGCATACCAAAACCTGTGAGGCCATGCTGGAGCTACCAGCAGAACAAACGAGCATTCCTTCAGAATCTTGGAGATTACTCTTGGAAGAAGAACTAGAGGCGGAAAGATATAGGCAGGATGATACTTCCAAGGAAGTGATAATGCATCCACTGCCTCCGCCTGAGGATCCCGGGATCTGGACAGATACCTGGGAAGTTTCTTGTTTAGATGAGAAGCCATCAGATCTATTTCTGGAAGTTCCCACATTTGAACAATCTGAAGAAATACCTCTGGGTGAAGAGACCATTCGCCCGGATGCAACGTTTGGCGACTGAGATAATCCGCTTCCCAATTGTCTATTCCTGTCTAGGAAAGAGAATCTCAGAAACTGATAGTGAGCTGGATGAATCGGAATATGCAGATATGCATCCTGTAAATCTATTGTAGACATATAATGCCCTTGCTGAACAAAAGGCAGGATAGTCCTTACAGTTACCATTTTGAATGTTGGTATCCTTACATAACGATTCAATATTTTTAGATCCAGAACTGGTCTGAAGGAATTCTCCTTCTTTGGTACAATGAAGAGATTCGAATAAAACCCCAGCCCCTGTTCCAGAACTGGAACTGGCATAATTACTCCAGCCAACTCTAGATCTGAAACACATTTCAGAAATGCTTGAGCTTTCGCTGGGTTTACTGGGACACGGGAAAGAAAAAATCTCTTTGCAGGAGGTCTTATCTTGAAACCAATTCTGTACCCTTCTGAAATAATGTTCTGAATCCAAAGATTGTGAACAGAATTGATCCAAATTTCTTTGAAAAAACGTAATCTGCCCCCTACCAGCTGAGCTGGAATGAGGGCCGCACCTTCATGTGGACTTAGAAGCTGGCTTTGCTTTTCTAGAAGGCTTGGATTTATTCCAGACTGGAGATGGTTTCCAAACTGAAACTGCTCCTGAGGATGAAGGATCAGGCTTTTGTTCTTTGTTGAAACGAAAGGAACGAAAACGATTATTAGCCCTGTTTTTACCCTTAGATTTTTTATCCTGTGGTAAAAAAGTTCCTTTCCCACCAGTAACAGTTGAGATAATAGAATCCAACTGAGAACCAAATAATTTATTACCCTGGAAAGAAAGGGAAAGTAGAGTCGATTTAGAAGACATATCAGCATTCCAAGTTTTAAGCCATAAAGCTCTTCTAGCTAAAATAGCTAGAGACATAAACCTGACATCAACTCTGATAATATCAAAAATGGCATCACAGATAAAATTATTAGCATGTTGAAGAAGAATAATAATGTTATGAGAATCATGATCTGTTACTTGTTGCGCTAAAGTTTCCAACCAAAAAGTTGAAGCTGCAGCAACATCCGCCAAAGATATAGCAGGTCTAAGAAGATTACCTGAACACAAATAAGCTTTTCTTAGAAAGGATTCAATTTTCCTATCTAAAGGATCCTTAAAGGAAGTACCATCTGCCGTAGGAATAGTAGTACGTTTAGCAAGGGTAGAGATAGCCCCATCAACTTTAGGGATTTTGTCCCAAAACTCTAATCTGTCAGACGGCACAGGATATAATTGCTTAAACGTTTAGAAGGAGTAAATGAATTACCCAAATTATTCCATTCCCTGGAAATTACTTCAGAAATAGCACCAGGAACAGGAAAAACTTCTGGAATAACTACAGGAGATTTAAAGACCTTGTCTAAACGTTTAGATTTAGTATCAAGAGGACCAGAATCCTCAATTTCTAATGCAATTAGCACTTCTTTAAGTAAAGAACGAATAAATTCCATTTTAAATAAATATGAAGATTTATCAGCATCAACCTCTGAAACAGAATCCTCTGAACCAGAAGAATCATTAGAATCAGAATGATGATGTTCATTTAAAAATTCATCTGGATAAAGAGAAGTTTTAAAAGACTTTTTATGTTTACTAGAAGGAGGAATAACAGACATAGCCTTCTTAATAGATTCAGAAACAAAATCTCTTATGTTATCAGGAACACTCTGAACATTAGATGTTGATGGAACTGCAACAGGTAATGGTATTTTACTAAAGGAAATATTTTCTGCATTAACAAGTTTGTCATGACATTTAATACAAACAGCAGGAGGAACAGCTACCAAAAGTTTACAGCAGATACACTTAGCTTTGGTAGTTCCAGCACCAGGCAGCAATTTTCCTGAAGTATCTTCTGACTCAGATGCAACATGAGACATCTTGCAATATGTAAGAGAAAAAACAACATATAAAGCAAAATTGATCAAATTCCTTAAATGACAGTTTCAGGAATGGGAAAAAATGCCAAAGAACAAGCTTCTAGCAACCAGAAGCAATGAAAAATGAGACTTAAATAATGTGGAGACAAAAGCAACGCCCATATTTTTTTAGCGCCAAATAAGACGCCCACATTATTTGGCGCCTAAATGCTTTTGGCGCCAAAAAAACATAATTTATGCTTACCTGATAAATTCCTTTCTTCTGTTGTGTGATCAGTCCACGGGTCATCATTACTTCTGGGATATAACTCCTCCCCAACAGGAAATGCAAGAGGATTCACCCAGCAGAGCTGCATATAGCTCCTCCCCTCTACGTCAGTCCCAGTCATTCGACCAAGAATCAACGAGAAAGGAGTAACCAAGGGTGAAGTGGTGACTGGAGTATAATTTAAAAGATATTTACCTGCCTTAAAACAGGGCGGGCCGTGGACTGATCACACAACAGAAGAAAGGAATTTATCAGGTAAGCATAAATTATGTTTTCTTCTGTTATGTGTGATCAGTCCACGGGTCATCATTACTTCTGGGATACCAATACCAAAGCAAAAGTACACGGATGACGGGAGGGATAGGCAGGCTCATTATATAGAAGGAACCACTGCCTGAAGAACCTTTCTCCCAAAAATAGCCTCCGAAGAAGCAAAAGTGTCAAATTTGTAAAATTTGGAAAAAGTATGAAGCGAAGACCAAGTTGCAGCCTTGCAAATCTGTTCAACAGAGGCCTCATTCTTAAAGGCCCAAGTGGAAGCCACAGCTCTAGTGGAGTGAGCTGTAATTCTTTCAGGAGGCTGCTGACCAGCAGTCTCATAGGCTAAACGTATTATGCTACGAAGCCAAAAAGAGAGAGAGGTAGCAGAAGCTTTTTGACCTCTCCTCTGTCCAGAATAAACGACAAACAGGGAAGAAGTTTGGCGAAAATCTTTAGTTGCCTGCAAGTAGAACTTGAGGGCACGAACTACATCCAGATTGTGTAGAAGACGTTCCTTCTTTGAAGAAGGATTTGGACACAAGGATGGAACAACAATCTCTTGATTGATATTCCTGTTAGTGACCACCTTAGGTAAGAACCCAGGTTTAGTACGCAGAACTACCTTGTCTGAGTGAAAAATCAGATAAGGAGAATCACAATGTAAGGCTGATAACTCAGAGACTCTTCGAGCCGAGGAAATAGCCATTAAAAACAGAACTTTCCAAGATAACAATTTTATATCAATGGAATGAAGGGGTTCAAATGGAACACCCTGTAAAACGTTAAGAACTAAGTTTAAACTCCATGGCGGAGCAACAGCTTTAAACACAGGCTTGATCCTAGCTAAAGCCTGACAAAAAGCCTGGACGTCTGGATTTTCTGACAGACGCCTGTGTAACAAGATGGACAGAGCTGAAATCTGTCCCTTTAATGAACTAGCTGATAAACCCTTTTCTAACCCTTCTTGTAGAAAAGACAATATCCTAGAGATCCTAACCTTACTCCAGGAGTAATGTTTGGATTCGCACCAGTATAGGTATTTACGCCATATTTTATGGTAAATCTTTCTGGTAACAGGCTTCCTAGCCTGTATCAGGGTATCAATAACCGACTCAGAAAAACCACGTTTTGATAAAATCAAACGTTCAATTTCCAAGCAGTCAGCTTCAGAGAAGTTAGATTTTGATGTTTGAATGGACCCTGTATCAGAAGGTCCTGTCTTAGAGGTAGAGACCAAGGCGGACAGGATGACATGTCCACTAGATCTGCATACCAAGTCCTGCGTGGCCATGCAGGCGCTATTAGAATCACTGATGCTCTCTCCTGTTTGATTTTGGCAATCAATCGAGGAAGCAGCGGAAAGGGTGGAAACACATAAGCCATCCCGAAGTTCCAAGGTGCTGTCAAAGCATCTATCAGAACCGCTCCCGGATCCCTGGATCTGGACCCGTAGCGAGGAAGTTTGGCGTTCTGGCGAGACGCCATGAGGTCTATCTCTGGTTTGCCCCAACGTCGAAGTATTTGGGCAAAGACCTCCGGATGAAGTTCCCACTCCCCCGGATGAAAAGTCTGGCGACTCAAGAAATCCGCCTCCCAGTTCTCCACTCCCGGGATGTGGATTGCTGACAGGTGGCAAGAGTGAGACTCTGCCCAGCGAATTATCTTTGATACTTCCACCATTGCTAGGGAGCTTCTTGTCCCTCCCTGATGGTTGATGTAAGCTACAGTCGTGATGTTGTCCGACTGAAACCTGATGAACCCCCGAGTTGTTAATTGGGGCCAAGCTAGAAGGGCATTGAGAACTGCTCTCAATTCCAGAATGTTTATTGGAAGGAGACTCTCCTCCTGATTCCATAGTCCCTGAGCCTTCAGAGAATTCCAGACAGCGCCCCAACCTAGTAGGCTGGCGTCTGTTGTTACAATTGTCCAGTCTGGCCTGCTGAATGGCATCCCCCTGGACAGGTGTGGCCGATGAAGCCACCATAGAAGAGAATTTCTGGTCTCTTGATTCAGATTCAGAGTAGGGGACAAATCTGAGTAATCCCCATTCCACTGACTTAGCATGCATAATTGCAGAGGTCTGAGGTGTAGGCGTGCAAAAGGTACTATGTCCATTGCCGCTACCATTAAGCCGATCACCTCCATGCATTGAGCTACTGACGGGTGTTGAATGGAATGAAGGACACGGCATGCATTTTGAAGCTTTGTTAACCTGTCCTCTGTCAGGTAAATCTTCATTTCTACAGAATCTATAAGAGTCCCCAAGAATGGAACTCTTGTGAGAGGAAAAAGAGAACTCTTCTTTTCGTTCACTTTCCATCCATGCGACCTTAGAAATGCCAGAACTAACTCTGTATGAGACTTGGCAGTTTGAAAGCTTGAAGCTTGTATTAGAATGTCGTCTAGGTATGGAGCTACCGAAATCCCTCGCGGTCTTAGTACCGCCAGAAGGGCACCCAGAACCTTTGTGAAGATTCTTGGAGCCGTAGCCAATCCGAATGGAAGAGCTACAAACTGGTAGTGCCTGTCTAAGAAGGCAAACCTTAGATACCGGTGATGATCTTTGTGGATCGGTATGTGAAGGTAAGCATCCTTTAAATCCACTGTGGTCATGTACTGACCCTCTTGGATCATGGGTAAGATTGTCCGAATAGTTTCCATTTTGAACGATGGAACTCTTAGGAATTTGTTTAGAATCTTTAAATCTAAGATTGGCCTGAAAGTTCCCTCTTTTTTGGGGACCACAAACAGGTTTGAGTAGAACCCTTGTCCTTGTTCCGACCGCGGAACCGGATGGATCACTCCCATTATTAACAGATCTTGTACGCAGCGTAGAAACGCTTCTTTCTTTATCTGGTTTGTTGACAACCTTGACAGATGAAATCTCCCTCTTGGGGGAGATAATTTGAAGTCTAGAAGGTATCCCTGAGATATGATCTCTAGTGCCCAGGGATCCTGAACATCTCTTGCCCAGGCCTGGGTGAAGAGAGAGAGTCTGCCCCCCACTAGATCCGGTCCCGGATCGGGGGCTCTCGGTTCATGCTGTCTTTGGGGCAGCAGCAGGTTTCCTGGCCTGCTTGCTCTTGTTCCAGGACTGGTTAGGCTTCCAGCCTTGCCTGTAACGAGCAACAGCTCCTTCCTGTTTTGGTGCAGTGGAGGTTGATGCTGCTCCTGTTTTGAAGTTCCGAAAGGGACGAAAATTAGACTGTCTAGCCTTAGCTTTGGCTTTGTCTTGAGGTAGGGCGTGGCCCTTACCTCCTGTAATGTCAGCGATAATCTCTTTCAAACCGGGCCCAAATAAAGACTGCCCCTTGAAAGGTATATTAAGTAATTTGGACTTAGAAGTAACATCAGCTGACCAGGATTTTAGCCACAGCGCCCTACGTGCCTGTATGGCGAATCCTGAGTTCTTAGCCGTAAGTTTGGTTAAATGTACTACGGCCTCCGAAATGAAGGAATTAGCTAGTTTAAGGACTCTAAGCCTGTCCGTAATGTCGTCTAGCGTAGATGAACTAAGGTTCTCTTCAAGCGACTCAATCCAAAATGCTGCCGCAGCCGTAATCGGCGCGATACATGCAAGGGGTTGTAATATAAAACCTTGTTGAACAAACATTTTCTTAAGGTAACCCTCTAATTTTTTATCCATTGGATCTGAGAAAGCACAGCTATCCTCCACCGGGATAGTGGTACGCTTAGCTAAAGTAGAAACTGCTCCCTCCACCTTGGGGACCGTTTGCCATAAGTCCCGAGTGGTGGCGTCTATTGGAAACATCTTTCTAAATATTGGAGGGGGTGAGAACGGCACACCGGGTCTATCCCACTCCTTAGTAACAATTTCAGTTAGTCTCTTAGGTATAGGAAAAACGTCAGTACTCGCCGGTACCGCAAAGTATTTATCCAACCTACACAGTTTCTCTGGTATTGCAACGGTGTTACAATCATTGAGAGCTGCTAAGACCTCCCCTAGTAATACACGGAGGTTCTCCAATTTAAATTTAAAATTTGAAATATCTGAGTCCAATCTGTTTGGATCAGAACCGTCACCCACAGAATGAAGCTCTCCGTCCTCATGCTCTGCGAGCTGTGACGCAGTATCAGACATGGCCCTAGCATTGTCAGCGCACTCTGTTCTCACCCCAGAGTGATCACGCTTGCCTCTTAGTTCTGGTAATTTAGACAAAACTTCAGTCATAACAGTAGCCATATCTTGTAATGTTATCTGTAATGGCCGCCCAGATGTACTAGGCGCCAAAATATCACGCACCTCCCGGGCGGGAGATGCAGGTACTGCCGCGTGAGGCGAGTTAGTCGGCATAACTCTCCCCTCGCTGTTTGGTGAAATTTGTTCACATTGTACAGATTGACTTTTATTTAAAGTAGCATCAATACAGTTAGTACATAAATTTCTATTGGGCTCCACCTTGGCATTGGAACAAATGACACAGATATCTTCCTCTGAGTCAGACATGTTTAACACACTAGCAAAAAACTTACAACTTGGTTATAATCTTTTTTAGCAAAAAACGTACTGTGCCTCAAAGAGGTACTAACGATTAAATGACAGTTGAAATAATGAACTGAAAAACAGTTATAGCATCAAACTTTAAAACAACAAAACTTTTAGCAAAGGTTTGTTCCCATTAGTAAAATAACAATAATTAAATTTGACATAAAAAATACAAAGCAACGTTTTTATTCACAGTCACTATAAGAATTCTCACAGCTTCTGCTGAGAGAATTTACCTCCCTTCAAAGAAGTTTGAAGACCCCTGAGATCTATCAGAGATGAACCGGATCATGCAGGAAATATAAAAGTAACTGACTGGTATTTTTTGATGCGTAGCAAAGAGCGCCAAAAACGGCCCCTCTCTCTCCCACACAGCAGTGAAGAGAAACGAAACTGTCACAATTAAAGCAAAAAAACTGCCAAGTGGAAAATAATGCCCAAATATTTATTCACACAGTACCTCAGCAATGTAAACGATTCTACATTCCAGCAAAAACGTTTAACATGATAAATAGTTATTAAAAAGGATTAGTGACCTTTAACTGAGTAGTTCCGGTGAAATACCATCCCCAGAATACTGAAGTGTATACATACATGTCATTTTAACGGTATGGCAGGATTTTCTCATCAATTCCATTCAGAAAATAAAAACTGCTACATACCTCAATGCAGATTCATCTGCCCGCTGTCCCCTGATCTGAAGCCTTTACCTCCCTCAGATGGCCGAGAACAGCAATATGATCTTAACTACTCCGGTTAAAATCATAGTAAAAAACTCTGACAGATTCTTCCTCAAACTCTGCCAGAGAAGTAATAACACGCTCCGGTGCTATTTTAAAATAACAAACTTTTGATTGAAGTCATAAAAACTAAGTATAATCACCATAGTCCTCTCACACATCCTATCTAGTCGTTGGGTGCAAGAGAATGACTGGGACTGACGTAGAGGGGAGGAGCTATATGCAGCTCTGCTGGGTGAATCCTCTTGCATTTCCTGTTGGGGAGGAGTTATATCCCAGAAGTAATGATGACCCGTGGACTGATCACACATAACAGAAGAAATGACGCCACATCCGGAACGCCGACATTTTTGGCGCAAAAGAACGTCAAAAAATGACGCAACTTCCGGCGACACGTATGACGCCGGAAACAGAAAAGATTTTTTGCGCCAAAAAAGTCTGCGCCAAGAATGACGCAATAAAATGAAGCATTTTCAGCCCCGCGAGCCTAACAGCCCACAGGGAAAAAGTCACATTTTTTAAGGTAAGAAAAAATGATTGATTCAAATGCATTATCCCAAATATGAAACTGACTGTCTGAAAATAAGGAAAGTTGAACATTCTGAGTCAAGGCAAATAAATGTTTGAATACATATATTTAGAACTTTATAAAAAAGCGCCCAACCATAGCTTAGAGTGTCACAGAAAATAAGACTTACTTACCCCAGGACACTCGTCTACATGTTGTAGAAAGCCAAACCAGTACTGAAACGAAAATCAGCAGAGGTAATGGTATATATATAAAAGAGTATATCGTCGATCTGAAAAGGGAGGTAAGAGATGAATCTCTACGACCGATAACAGAGAACCTATGAAATAGACCCCGTAGAAGGAGATCATTGCATTCAAATAGGCAATACTCTCCTCACATCCCTCTGACATTCACTGCACGCTGAGAGGAAAACCGGGCTCCAACCTGTTGCGGAGCGCATATCAACGTAGAATCTAGCACAAACTTACTTCATCACCTCCATAGGAGGCAAAGTTTGTAAAACTGATTTGTGGGTGTGGTGAGGGGTGTATTTATAGGCATTTTGAGGTTTGGGAAACTTTGCCCCTCCTGGTAGGAATGTATATCCCATACGTCACTAGCTCATGGACTCTTGCTAATTACATTAAAGAAAGAGCGTGCTCTCAAAAACAAACCAGATTCCTCTATGAGAGCCAAATATGAGCTATAGGTAAACCATAAGATTGATCCTAAGGAATCAAACACAAAAGGCAGCAATTAACTCCTAACGAGTCAAACACACACGAGCCCTAAAAAGTATTAACCCCTAGTCTCCTTGGCACAATGAGTGCCTGCGACCTGCCTAAAATATCCTTCCCCAGGATATATATATATATATATATATATCCCAGATATTATTGCAATCTCTTACATAAGTGCAAGTCCCCCAAAACATAGAACACAAAAGCACTTGCCTGTATCTAGCCGTCCGGCAGGACAACAGCTTACCCCGTATGAAAGGAAGCTACTCCTTACAGAGAACTGAAGAAAAAAGAAAGATCAGAGTAAACCTACTCTGGCTTTCAATACCCTGGGCAACAAATATGTGAGGAAAACACAGCAAGGCCCACCTTACAAGTTCCTCACTGCTTTAAAGCCACCACTGCCCTACTGAAGAGACAAACGTGGAGTACGGCTATACCCAGCCTTGAGGACAAAGATCAGAGCAAACCTATTCTGGCTTTCAAAATAATAAAATCTTGATTGAAGTGAAATAATTAGACATCAAAATCTTCACCTCCTCCTTGCACCGAAGGCAACGAGAAAGACTGGGGATTGTGGGAAGGGAAGGGACATTTAAAAGCTTTGCTGTGGCACTATTTGCCTCCTCCTGCTGGCCAGTAGAGATATTCAGTAATTGATGATTCCGTGGACTCACCGTATCTTAGGAAAGAAAGGCACTGTAAACTTAATTTACATATTTTCACCCAGCAGTCTGTTTCAGTGGGGGAAAAATCAATTCATTTATTCAGATTTGAATATTATATACACTTTTTTTTTTTTTTTAAAAACCTATAACTTAATTGACACTAGGAAAAATAGAAATATATATGCACATTTTCTCAATAATTACATTTTTGGGTTTTAAACAAGGGTTAAGGCACTTGAATAAGTATGTTTGCAGTTTGATAATCTATAAATAAAAAAAAAGTAAAATCACGATAAAGTGATAAAATTATACTTAACAGGATGGGGTTTACTACTAGCAAGCACTAATTAGTGAGTTCTTACAATAATTGTAGAGGAATATCTTGAAAAACTATCATTACTGAAAGGAAAAAAAGTGAAAGACATTTACTTTTCTTTAAAAATTTCTTTCTCATGATCAGTCCACACATTCATGAACTGACGACTTTTGTAAACCTTCAGAGGATCCTCCAGGAGTCCATTCATGTTAATGAACTTTACCCTCCTTTGCTCAGCATCAAACATCATGGGTGGAATGACAGAGAGTTGCCGCATTTGTTTTTCATTGTTCTGAAAAAAGAAAAAAAAATGCAACATGCTTGAAGATAAAAAAAATCAAAATGTATGCTTACCTGATAAATGTATTTCTTTCCGGACATGGAGAGTCCACAAGGCCATTCCAATTACTAGTAGGATATTCACTCCTGGACAGCAGGAGGAGGCAAAGAGCACCCCAGGAGAGCTGTTAAGTGTCACTTCCCTTACCCATAACCCCCAGTCATTCGGCCGAAGTGAAATTAAAAAAGAAGATAACACAAAGGTGCTGAGGTGCCCGAGGTTTAACAAAAAATACTGTTTTAGTTATGGGTGGAGCCGTGGACTCTCCATGTCCGGAAAGAAAGAAATGTATCAGATAAGCATAAATTTTGTTTTCTTTCCTAAGACATGGAGAGTCCACAACGTCATTCCAATTACTAGTGGGAACTAATACCCAAGCTAGAGAACACAGAATGAACAGGGAGGGAGAAAAAGGCAGGAGGACCTAAACAGAAGGCACCACTGCTTGAAGAACCTTTCTCCCAAAAGAGGCCTCAGCCGAGGCAAAAGTATCAAATTTGGAAAAAGTATGCAGAGAGGACCATGTTGCTGCCTTGAAATCTGTTCCACAGAAGCTATATTTTCGAAAGCCCAAGAAGGAGACAGTCCTAGTGGAATGAACTGTAACTCTCTCAGGAGGCTGATATCCAGCAGTCTCATAAGCAAAATGAATCATACTTCTCAACCAGAGGAAAAGAGAAGTAATAGTAGTAGCCTTCTGACCCTTACGCTTTCCTGAGAAACAAACACACAGGGCAGAAGACTGACGAAAATCTTTAGTAGCCTGTAGGTAAAATTTTAGAGCAAGCACAACATCCAAGTTATGCAAAAGACGTTCCTTATGAGGAGGAGCATTAAGACAAAAGGAAGGAACAACAATTTCCTGATTAATGTTTCGATCCAAAACCACCTTAGGGAGAAAGCCCAATTTAGTACGAAGGACCGCCTTATCCGCATGAAAAAAACTAAAATTATGACAAGATCATTTCCTTTCCTTCGATACAGGGAGAGTCCACAGCTGCATTCATTACTTTTGGAGAATACAAAACCTGGCCACCAGGAGGAGTCAAAGACACTCCAGCCTTAAGCTTAGTTACCTCCCCCACTTCCCTTATCCCCCAGTCATTCTGCTGAGGGAACAAGGAACAGTAGAAGAAAAGTCAGGGTGAAAAAAGGTGCCAGAAGAAAGCAATTGTAATTTAGGGCTGTCCCCCCAGAGAGCACGGGCGGGAGCTATGCACTCCGAGGGTAATTTAGAAGTTTTCCTTCTAAATAGAGGGAGAGTCCACAGCTGTATTTATTACTTTTGGGAAAACAATACCCAAGCTATAGAGGACACTGAATGTTAAAGGGGGGGTAACAATAAGACAGCCGAATCTGATGGCACCACAGCCTGAAAAAATTCCATCACCTGAAAACTGCTTCAACAGAAGCAAAGGACCCAAAAGTTATCAGAACCAAGTAACTGCCCCACAATTAGGACCGTAAGAGCCCACATCGGAGACCACACAAAAACACTGGTCCCAAAAGGAGCACACAAACCTCTGAGGAGACGAGAGTCCCGCAGACTATGAGATCAGGAGAAGAAACAATCCTCCACTAACCCAACAAGGAGGACAACCAGGACTCCCAACACCAGAGGAAGAACACAGATAAAAGAGAGTATGCTAAAGAGGTCTGAAAGGACCTCAAGGTACGATCCCAGAGAAAAAGAGAATACCCTTGCAGATCCTGAAGAAAAAAAGACTCCTCATAAAGAAGACCCAAAGAAGATTACCCAACTGCAAGAGATACTGGGACCTGGAGAGATATCCCAGAAACTAAACAAGTCAATGAATAGACCATCTTCTGCAACGATACCGATGCAATCCTAGACAAGAAGTCTAGTATCCTGAAGTACAAAAATTTAAAAACACAACAGCCTGACCACAGGTTGCATTGTAGCAAAGGAAAAGAACACCAAGAGTTCATGACCTCCGAATAGAACAGAAACAGCTATCTGGATCTGCTTAGGAGCCAACATATCCAGGGCAGAAGCGATGGATGAGACCACCCGTAGACCCCCAGGCTAACCCTCAGGCTAAGAACTAGCCGTCCTAAGAAACTCTTTCTCCAGGACACCCTGGAAGAGCCAGAGAGGACTTCAAGAAGAGATTAAAAAAAATCAGAGAGGACCAACACCACCCTACCAAAACAGGGGAGGGAGGGAGGGAGGGAGGGATGGCCGTCAATCCAAAAAGTAAAACAAGGGACCAGCTACAAGTTGAGGAAAGGATTGACACCCTTCTGAAAGCCCCCTGTCAGGATACATCAAGACCCAAAGGGCGAAGACCCTGTCAAACTCCATAATGAGAAGCACCCATAACAGAGAAAACCAACCACGAAAAACATAATTTATGTAAGAACTTACCTGATAAATTCATTTCTTTCATATTAGCAAGAGTCCATGAGCTAGTGACGTATGGGATATACATTCCTACCAGGAGGGGCAAAGTTTCCCAAACCTTAAAATGCCTATAAATACACCCCTCACCACACCCACAATTCAGTTTAACGAATAGCCAAGAAGTGGGGTGATAAGAAAAAAGTGCGAAAGCATATAAAATAAGGAATTGGAATAATTGTGCTTTATATAAAAAAATCATAACCACCACAAAAAAAGGGCGGGCCTCATGGACTCTTGCTAATATGAAAGAAATGAATTTATCAGGTAAGTTCTTACATAAATTATGTTTTCTTTCATGTAATTAGCAAGAGTCCATGAGCTAGTGACGTATGGGATAATGACTACCCAAGATGTGGATCTTTCCACACAAGAGTCACTAGAGAGGGAGGGATAAAATAAAGACAGCCAATTCCTGCTGAAAATAATCCACACCCAAAATAAAGTTTAATGAAAAAACATAAGCAGAAGATTCAAACTGAAAACGCTGCCTGAAGTACTTTTCTACCAAAAACTGCTTCAGAAGAAGAAAATACAACAAAATGGTAGAATTTGGTAAAAGTATGCAAAGAGGACCAAGTTGCCGCTTTGTAAATCTCATCAACCGAAGCTTCATTCCTAAACGCCCAGGAAGTAGAAACTGACCTAGTAGAATGAGCTGTAATCCTATGAGGCGGAGTCTTACCCGACTCAACATAGGCAGGATGAATTAAAGATTTCAACCAAGATGCCAAAGAAATGGCAGAAGTTTTCTGGCCTTTCTAAAACCGGAAAAGATAACAAATAAACTTGAAGTCTTTCGGAAAGACTTAGTAGCTTCAACATAATATTTCAAAGCTCTAATAACATCCAAAGAATGCAACGATTTCTCTTTAGAATTCTTAGGATTAAGACATAATGAAGGAACCACAATGTCTCTACTAATGTTGTTGGAATTCACAACTTAGGTAAAAATTCAAAAGAAGTTCGCAACACCGCCTTATCCTGATGAAAAATCAGAAAAGGAGACTCACAAGAAAGAGCAGATAATTCAGAAACTCTTCTGGCAGAAGAGATGGCCAAAAGGAACAAAACTTTCCAAGAAAGTAATTTAATATCCAATGAATGCATAGGTTCAAATGGAGGAGCTTGAAGAGCCCCCAGAACCAAATTCAAACTCCAAGGAGGAGAAATTGACTTAATGACAGGCTTTATACGAACCAAAGCTTGTACAAAACAATGAATATCAGGAAGAATAGCAATCTGTCTGTGAAAAAGAACAGAAAGAGCAGAGATTTGACCTTTCAAGGAACTTGCGGACAAACCCTTATCTAAACCATCCTGAAGAAACTGTAATATTCTCGGTATTCTAAAAGAATGCCAAGAAAAATGATGAGAAAGACACCAAGAAATATAAGTCTTCCAGACTCTATAATATATCTCTCTGGATACAGATTTACGAGCCTGTAACATAGTATTAATCACAGAGTCAGAGAAACCTCTTTGACCAAGAATCAAGCGTTCAATCTCCATACCTTTAAATTTAAGGATTTCAGATCCTGATGGAAAAAAGGACCTTGAGACAAAAGGTCTGGTCTTAACGGAAGAGTCCACGGTTGGCAAGAGGCCATCCGGACAAGATCCGCATACCAAAACCTGTGAGGCCATGCCGGAGCTACCAGCAGAACAAACGAGCATCCCTTCAGAATCTTGGAGATTACTCTTGGAAGAAGAACTAGAGGCGGAAAGATATAGGCAGGATGATACTTCCAAGGAAGTGATAATGCATCCACTGCCTCCGCCTGAGGATCCCGGGATCTGGACAGATACCTGGGAAGTTTCTTGTTTAGATGAGAAGCCATCAGATCTATTTCTGGAAGTTCCCACATTTGAACAATCTGAAGAAATACCTCTGGGTGAAGAGACCATTCGCCCGGATGCAACGTTTGGCGACTGAGATAATCCGCTTTCCAATTGTCCATACCTGGGATATGAACCGCAGAGATTAGACAGGAGCTGGATTCCGCCCAAACCAAAATTCGAGATACTTCTTTCATAGCCAGAGGACTGTGAGTCCCTCCTTGATGATTGATGTATGCCACAGTTGTGACATTGTCTATCTGAAAACAAATGAACAACTCTCTCTTGAGAAGAGGCCAAGACTGAAGAGCTCTGAAAATTGCACGGAGTTCCAAAATATTGATCGGAAATCTCACCTCCTGAGATTCCCAAACCCCTTGTGCCGTCAGATACCCCCACACAGCTCCCCAACCTGTAAGACTTGCATCTGTTGAGATTATAGTCCAGGTCGGAAGAACAAAGAAGCCCCCTGAACTAAACGATGGTGATCTGTCCACCATGTCAGAGAGTGTTGTAAAATTGGTTTAAAGATATTAATTGAGATATCTTTGAGTAATCCCTGCACCATTGGGTCAGCATACAGAGCTGAAGAGGTCGCATGTGAAAACGAGCAAAGGAGATCGCATCTGATGCGGCAGTCCTAAGACCCAACATTTCCATGCATAAGGCTACCAAAGGGAATGATTGTGACTGAAGGTTTTGACAAGCTGATATCAATGTTAAACTTCTCTTGTCTGACAAGGACAGAGTCATAGACACTGAATTTATCTAGAAACCTAAAAAGGTTACCCTTGTCTGAGGAATCAATGAACTGAATGGTAAATTGATCCTCCAACCATGAAATTGAAGAAACAACACAAGTCGATTCGTATGAGATTCTTCGAAAATGAGAAGACTGAGCAAGTACCAAGATATCGTCCAAATAAGGAAATAGCAAAACCCTATTCTCTGATTACAGAAAAAAAGGGGCACCGAGAACCTTTGAAAAAAATTCTTGGAACTGAGGCTAGGCCAAACGGTAGAGCCACAAAACTGGTAATGCTTGTCTAAAAAGAGAATCTCAGACACTAAAAGTGATCTGGATGAATCGGAATATGCAGATACACATCCTGTAAATCTATTGTAGACATATAATGCCCTTGCTAAACAAAAGGCAGGATAGTCCTACAGTAACCATCTTGAATGTTGGTATCCTAACATAACGATTCAATAATGACAGATCCGGAACTGGTCTGAAGGAATTGACCTTCTTTGGTACAAATGAAGAGATAAAATAAAACCCCAGCCCCTGTTCCAGAACTGGAACTGGCATAAATACTCCAGCCAACTCTAGATCTGAAACACATTACAGAAATGCTGAGCCTTTGCTGTGTTAACTGGGACACGGGAAAGAAAAGAATCTCTTAGCAGGAGGCCTTAACTTGAAGCCAATTCTGTACCTTTCTGAAACAATGTTTCTGAAACCAGAGATTAAGAACGGAATTGATCCAAATTTCTTTGAAGAAAACGTAATCTGCCCCATACCAGCTGAGCTGGAATAAGGGCCGCACCTTCATAGGTACTTAGGAGCTGGCTATAGGTTTCTATAAGGCTTGGATATATTCCAAACTGGAAATAGTTTCCAAACTGATACCGCTCCTGAGGATGAAGGATCAGGCTTTTGTTCCTTGTAAGGAAAGGAACTAAAATGATTATTTACCCTGGAAAGAAAGGGAAAGCAAAGATGACTTAGAAGACATGTCAGCATTCCAAGTTTAATCCATAAAGCTTCTCTAGCTAAAATAGCTAGAGACATATACCTGACATCAACTCTAATGATATCAAAAGATGGTATCACCAATAAAATTATTAGCATGTTATAGAATAATAATAATGCTATAAAATTATGATCTGTTACTTGTTGCTCTAAAGCTTCTAATCAAAAAGTTGAAGCTGCAGCAACATCCGCTAAAAATATAGCAGGTCTAAGAAGATTACCTGAACATAAGTAAGCTTTTCTTAGAAAGGATTCAATTTTCCTATCTAAAGGATCCTTAAATGAAGTACTATCTGCCGTAGGAATAGTAGTACATTAGCAGGAGTAGAGATAGCCCCATAACCTTAGGGATTTTTGTCTCAAAAAACTCTAATCTGTCAGATGGCACAGGATATAATTTGCTTAAACGTCTAGAAGGAGTAAATAAAGTACCCAAATTATTCCATTCCCTGGAAATTACTTCAGAAATAGCATCAGGGAGATAAAACACTTCTGGAATAACTACAGGAGATTTAAAAAACCTTATTTAAACGTTTACATTTAGAATCAAGAGGACCAGAATCCTCTATTTCTAATGCAAATAACACTTCTTTAAGTAAAGAACGAATAAATTCCATCTTGAACAAATACAAAGATGTATCAGCATCAACCTCTGAGACAGAAACCTCTGAACCAGAAGAACCATTATCAGTATCAGAATGATGATGTTCATTTAAAAATTCATCTGAAAAAAGAGAAGTTTTAAAAGACTTTTATGTATACTAGAAGGAGAAATAACAGACATAGCCTTCTTAATGGATTTAAAAAATAAAATCTCTTATGTTATCAGGAACACTCTGAAAATTAGATGTTGACGGAACAGCAACAGGTAATGTAACAGTACTAAAGGAAATTTTATCTGCATTAATAAGTTTGACATGACATGCAATACAAATAACAGCTGGAGAAACAGATACCAAAAGTTTATAGCAGATACACTTAGCTTGGTAGCTCCAGCACTGTGCAGTGACTTTCCTGAAGTAACTTCTGACTCAGTTGCAACGTGGAACATCTTGCAATATGTAAAAGAAAAAAACAACATATAAAGCAAAATTGATCAAATTCCTTAAATGACAGTTTCAGGAATGGGAAAAAATGCCAAAGAACAAGCTTCTAGCAACCAGAAGCAATAAAAAATGAGACTTAAATAATGTGGAGACAAAAGTGACGCCCATATTTTTTCGCGCCAAATAAGACGCCCACATTATTTGGCGCCTAAATGCTTTTTGGCGCCAAAAATGACGCCACATCCGGAACGCCGACATTTTTGGCGCAAAATAACGTCAAAGAATGACGCAACTTCCGGCGACACGTATGACGCCGGAAACGGAAATAGAATTTTTGCGCCAAAAAAGTCCGCGCCAAGAATGACGCAATAAAATGAAGCATTTTCAGCCCCCGCGAGCCTAACAGCCCACAGGGAAAAAGTCAAATTTTAAGGTAAAAAATGTTAAATTAAAATGCATTATCCCAAATATGAAACTGACTGTCTGAAAAATAAGGAAAGTTGAACATTCTGAGTCAAGGCAAATAAATGTTTGAATACATATATTTAGAACTTTATAAACAAAGTGCCCAACCATAGCTAGGAGTGTCACAGAAAATAAGACTTACTTACCCCAGGACACTCATCTACATATAGCAGATAGCCAAACCAGTACTGAAACGAGAATCAGCAGAGGTAATGGTATATATAAGAGTATATCGTCGATCTGAAAAGGGAGGTAAGAGATGAATCTCTACGACCGATAACAGAGAACCTATGAAATAGACCCCTTAGAAGGAGATCACTGCATTCAAATAGGCAATACTCTCCTCACATCCCTCTGACATTCACTGCACGCTGAGAGGAAAACCGGGCTCCAACTTGCTGCGGAGCGCATATCAACGTAGAATCTAGCACAAACTTACTTCACCACCTCCATCGGAGGCAAAGTTTGTAAAACTGAATTGTGGGTGTGGTGAGGGGTGTATTTATAGGCATTTTAAGGTTTGGGAAACTTTGCCCCTCCTGGTAGGAATGTATATCCCATACGTCACTAGCTCATGGACTCTTGCTAATTACATGAAAGAAAATGAGTCGTGGCAAGAAAAAAAATGGAGCAATCAGGTACCCCGATGCCTGCCCCCAACAGAACTGCGCCAAACCAGAAAAGGAGACATAGCCAAAGGAACAAGGAAGAATACACTTCCCCAGCACCAAAAGGATCCAGAGATCTACTCAAGAATTCCTGACCATGATCCCCTAGGGGCAAGACTAGGACAGACACGAACACTCAGAAAACCTAGATCGGATCCCATCAAGGATACAAATCGGTCCAATAGACACACCAAAGGAGAGTCTCAAGACCTACTGCTGAACTCTCAGATTCAGAAAAAGGAAAATAAAAACTTATCCTAACCGGATTAGAAAATAAATTAGGCAAGCGCACACAAGAGATAGCCCAGGGGAAAATGAAACCGACCAGCCCATGCGACAATTCCTCAAGAGCTCCGAACTAGGAAACTGATACAAAAACAAAGTATAACAATATAAAAACGATAAGGAATAAGATCACCATCCCTCCAGTCGTCTAAACAAGATCGCAATCTGAATCAGAAGACTGAGATTCAGCTGACGGATCAGAAATAGGATCTTCCAACGTTGCCAAAACTTCTCTCAAAAGTACACGCAGACAAGCCATTCTAAATTTAAAGGCAAAATTTACACTTTTGAGTATCTGAGATCTCCTACCCTGAAGGTAGCACACCTCTGAAGCCTCAGAGGACACCGTTTCCCCAGAAGACTGATCGGACACCAAAGTCCTCTTACATGCCGGACCTTGGGCAGGAGTACACGGATCAAGCCTCCGCTTGCACGTGGAATGGAGATGCAAATGCGCTAAGTCCAGAGATATGGCCATGCGAAACAGTATAGTAACCTATTGTGGAAAAAGGCCATCTTCAGGAGGTGTAACGGTATGCAGGGCAACCGCCTGTGTAGGACCAGAAGATGTTAGGGAACGCACCTCACGGGATGCCGAATCCTCAGAGGTGGATGGCTCAGTGGTCTCCAACGTTCCAACGTGGGAATAAGAGAACACCATTACGGCATACGGAACATAATTGAGAGGGCTGGGATACCTTGACCTCACAATATACGCAGGTATCAAAATCTTAATCAGAGGAAAACCCCTCTAACATAGCAGAATCCTCCATAACTCGACTAAGAATATGGTAAAAAAACAACTGGCAC